>NC_089857.1:11239283-11531783 GCF_036373705.1 Amia ocellicauda | reverse complement strand
CATCAACTGCAAGATGCTATCCTATCAATATGGGCCAACATTTCTAAAGAATGCGTTCAGCACCTTGTTGAATCAATGCCACGTAGAATTAAGGCAGTTCTGAAGGCGAAAGGGAGTCAAACACAGTATTAGTATGGTGTTCCTAATAATCCTTTAGGTGAGTGTATATATATATGTGTATATATGTATATGTATATATATGTATATATATGTATATATATACAGAAGAATGTTCTGTGAACAGAACCCGTAATTTATACAGTAGAGCAACAATCCCTTCAAACCCTGGTGTACTGCCATAGCAACATCAACAGTTTTACTATTAGGTGCTATAGACTTGTAGATCATAATAATGGCACCCCTTGTGCATGCAACTGTGAGAATTTAAATAAAGAAAAAGCACACACTTTCAAGTTTTCATGTCTTTTTATTACTATAAACCTTCATCACATGGATTTTGTTTTTAACAAAGCGGTATGAAAACCAATGCATTCATTGGCTACATTTTGACACAAAAGATCAGTCTTTAGAAAGGTGAAGATAGAGTAATATTTTAAAGTGCAATTATTTTAATTGATAATACTGAAAAAACAATGCATGACAGAAGGGGCAAACCAATTTTGCTGTTGGTCAGTGGCCAGTATATGCCTGTGTACATGGTACAGGCTAGTGTTCACCATCACACCGTCAGCTGAGGGAGACTTAAAGCTTAATGTAACAGCCCGTTCCAGATGTTTTCTCACTTCTGCATTTATAGAAACACAATAACAGAGAAGCGACTAACAATATGTTTTTTGAAAAATTCAGATTCCATGTAAATATATTGATCGTATTAGAAAAAAATAGTATTTGGTTACATTTTTTTAGTTTTGTTTGTTGCTGTAAAGTGGTTTACAAAAAACATACAAATCACTGCCAAATGCACTACAAACAGCATTCAAAAGGGTTTGCATGGTCATATTCGGTTAAGAGGAGCTTCCAATCAACAGACTAATTCAAGGACCTCTTCTATCAGTTTTATCACTTTCTTGAGACCAAGAGTTTTATCAGAAATTCCAAGGTGCGTCTAAGTCCAAGTAGCTCGAGGATGATTGTTTCCAGCCCAGGAGGAGGAGAAGGTGAAGTGGAGCAGCTATTATGCATTACATTGCAGAGTTGGCAGGATGAGTCAGTCTACTGTTCTCAAGGAGGTTGCAAGGAATACATTAACTTGGGAGTACAGTTACATAAAATTGAGTACAGAGATAAATAAATAAAAATGCAAGAAAGCATAGGAAATGGTTGGGTTGCACCTTAGCAACTGCAGTGTAGCTGGATGTGCAAATTGATTCTAGACAAGAAATTATGGAGAAATGCTTCAGCAACTGCAACAGTAAAACTAACCAAAAAAATGGACTGCTCTTTTCTTCAGAGGTGGGGTCATGTTTCAGTGCAACACCTTATTGCCCCTCATGAGATTTGCTGTCTAAATGTATTTGGAAGCCTTTATTTTAATCAACCTAGTCTGGAATTATGAACGTTTTCCTCTGGGTTTAAAGGGCTACAGTTCGCAAACCAAAGGCTTTTGGACAAATGAAATGAATACTCATTTCTGGGATTCAGTTTGTTGGAGACATGATAGGCATTCTTAGACATTCTTTCACAAAAAAAAAAGAAAAACAGTGACAGTCCCACATGACCGTTACAGTGATCTGTATTAACTGCAGTCTTTTTTACAGTGAAACCTAAAGTCTGTAGATCCACTACAGCAATTAGGTTCACAAAGTATTCAGCAAGTGAATGTATTAACACAATTCTTCATTATGCAGCCCCACGTGGGCTGATTACAAACGGAAACACACAGACAAATTTGTGTGAAACTTTTCTGCATCGTAGCCTCTGACATGACACTGGGCATAAAGCACACTGACTCTCACCTCCCCGATGCCCCACACACACTGCGCTACTGCAGGGCCAGCGTACAGTAAAGTGCCAGGATGTTGCTCCAATTATTAAACTTTTTTTTTTTGTTTTTTTAATATTTTTCTAATTTCTGGAGTAATTTCCTATCTTGTATCTTTTACCTTTAAAATCTGAAGGGAATAAAAGCTCAAAGTCTAACTGCTGTTGAGAGGCTGCTGGATGTAGCCTAATTAAGGCACTCAGATTCTCTCTGATTTGAATACCTGGTGTAAAGTCCTAAGCAAATTTAAGGCGGGTGAGAATAACATGAAGTCATTCTGGCTCAAACCAAAGTCCCAGGACAAGAGAAGCACCTTTTTAAAGCAGCCAGTCTGATCACATGACTTGGTTCTGGGAGTCTGAGTTCTTGGCAACAGTCATCCAGCATAGTACTGTAAGGTGACCCCCGTGCAGAAGTGTCTCACACAGTAGATTCTACTCTATTGGAAATTCTGAGCTTGTTCACGTTGCGAGAGAGAGCTGAATTCGGTTATCTGGGAAAACAAAGGCCACGAAGGAAGCTGGCTGCAGTCCCCCCGATCTCCACTATGCAAAGTATAAAATACAACTTCAGGTTACCTTTGGAAAATTCAAAGGAGACAGGTTTAGTTCTTTACAAATAAAGATCCATCCTGATTCTCATTCCTCCCAAAAAAAAAAAAAAAAAAAAGCCTGGAAAAAAAGCCTCAACTCGTCCTTATAAAAGAGAAAACCTCTAGAAAAAAGATCCCCCAGGACTGTGGGGGGGGGCTTAAAAAATTCCACTGTTGAACTCTCCTGAAGTTACACAATGGAGATCTGTCCCACAAGCTGTGGCTTCATTTTTAAAACTTCAAAAAAGGAAAAGGAGAAAAGCATTTACAAAAAACAAAACAAAACAAAATAAAATCTTTACATAAAAAGATAATAAAATGAACTCAGTTCTTTGTGGCATTTTTTTTTTTTTCTTCTTGACTTCGAAATATTAGAGTCTGTGAAACGATTGTAATTATAATAAAAAATAAAAAGCCCTAGGATTCCCCTCTCTTCTGCTCCCTGCTGGGTCCTAGGACAGGGGCAGATGCTGTTTGAGGATTTCTCTGGACTGGGGGGGTATTCTGTCAGGGAAGCGCACCTGAAACTCCACTATTAAGTCCCCGCGCTGTGAGGGGCTCTTTGGGAAGGGCAGCCCCTCCCCCCGCAGTCTCTTCACTGTGCCGGGTTTGATGATGTCACTGCAAGGCAGAGGAATCACACGATTGTCGATGGTGGGAATGTTAACTGTACAACCACACAGAGCCTGCAGAGAGAGAGGGGGGGGAGAGAGAAAAAGAAAGAATACATGAGTTAAACGCTCTAGCTCTCTTCAATAATAAATTAAGTCACAAGCATTTTAACTTGTAGTCACACAGTAAGCAAGCTTTTCTTTGTATTTCAGATTTTGTTTGTATGTTTGTTTGTGTGTTTGTTCATGTGTCCGCAAAGTCTTTGTCTTTAAAACGGGTTGGTTATGTAATTCAGCTAAATTTGGCTGCAGAACTGTTACAATGCTGCATATTGCAAGTGTGTGTGCGTGCGTGTGTGTGTGTGGGGATGCTGAGGGGGCCTAATTTTAGACCGCGTTCTCATTTCACGATGCTGATGAGGTAACTGAAGAATCAGCTGAGGCCATACATTGTTTCAGGAGTTTGTCAGCCAGGCTCAGACTGAGCAGTGGCGGGCAGAGAGAAAACGTGGGATGAAAATTGTGTGGGAGAGTGAGAGAGAGAGAGAGAAAAAATTAAGTGGGCGAAGGAACAGAACACAATGTACAAATGACAGAAAATCAGTACAGAGATTCTTTACAATAGGCTTAAGCGTTTTAAGGTTTTTCTCTTTTCTTTTTTTAATGAACTGAGTGCCCCTGAAGGAAGAACACTACGATCTGGTTTGTATACTGTATTGCGAAGGAGTAGTTTATGAATGAAGTATTACAAATTAAATGTGCCCTTATTTCTCTTCCTGTGCTTGATTACGAAAGGCATATGGAAAATGTGTCAGTCTTAATACTGATTATGTTTTCTGCAACAGACCAAGGGTTTTTGGCCATTTTGTATTCTTTCTAAGCTGCTCAGATCCAAACACACCAGGGAATGGCTTTTGCCAAGAAAAAATCTTCATGTCAGGGTGTCTGGCCTACAGGATAGTAAAAATATCTTCAAACAGGGCTGGTGACAGCTGTGTCAAGGGATAAGAGAATTCATCAGCCCTGATATCAGTTCCTTCCTAAAGGACTGGAACAGGAGCAGTACTGGGGTGCGGAGGGTGGGGCTCCAAATTGATAAAAGCAATGCTTCCTAATTACCTCACATCATTTACTAGCATCTGATTCCATTACAGATCTTAAAGAAGAATAGCTTGACTCTTCACCCAAAATAATCAAAATGTACCCAAAGTCAAGTTAAAGGATTCTTTTGTTTATGTATTATTATTATTATTACTGTAACTACTTTCTTCTTAGTGATCATGAGCAAGAGTGTAATTAAAATCAGGGCGGCAGGCTCAGGTCCATGGCAGCCAATCACAAAGACAAAGGACAGAATTCTCCAGAAAAAAAGTTGAATCAAAACCCATTTATGCTTTACTGCTCCTGAACTAGCAGTGAAAGAGGAATGAAAGAAGACCAGCAATCCAACATAATTTCATTACAAACACAACTACAAACTTGATAACTCAAGGGCACAACCAAGATGAGGTTAGCTCATCAATGTCAACCCTCTTTCAAATGAAGAAGGCCAAGTATTACCACTTAACTGAAAGCTAAAGAGATCTCTCGCATTAAAACGAGGAATGCTAATTTCAGTTGTTTAGTGGAACTACTAAGTCATAAAACAAATTCAGATTTCGGAAAGACATGACTTCTCTACAAGCTTGAGCTACTTATGAAAGAATGCTGGCCTTTTAAGGATGACTAAGTGAAAAATGTCACGACACTTCAAAGCGTGAGTCTATATGTCTGTTCAGCAAAACACTGACTCTTGGGAGTGAAACTTGCCATTTGGAGGCTAAATAAAGAAGAGCTCTCTACACAGCCCTGTTACCAAGGTGCTAAACAAACAAAAACCTTTTGAAATAGACAGTTGTCCAGCCACAGTCATACTCTGACAATAACTTGAATTTTATTAGTTGGAAATAAAATTGTAAAAGCACTGGAGAAAATTAATTCTAGATCTAGCTGAACAATGTTTAATAGAGAAGGGATGTTTGATTTACAAATCCCAAGGATAACGCTACAAATACAATGCACACAAAATGTCATAACTGTAACTGAAATAGGACTGCAAGTTCAAAGCCTATTCTCATAAACTCAAGCAATATCCTGTTCATACAGCAGTACGACCAATGGGCTCACTGCATTATATTTTTTGCCATGAAACTTAAACATTTTTTTATCCTTTCCTGCAGCTGCCAAAGGAAAAAAAAAAAATCTGAAAATGGGGATACAAAATGCAGCCTACTTATATAAAATATTGCATCATATCTGGCTCAACACCATATTGCTGGCTTGGGCTTCCCAATTACACCCACACTTATAATTTATGTAAATAATTTGTTTATAGCCGCCATTAAAGCACACAGATCTGCCATCTCGCTTTTAAACCTATGCATCCATGTAGCACTAGATATTACTATTTCGCTCATGGGATCCTGAACTGTGCAGCTGCCGAGGAGATTTACTGCAGCTATAGCACTTGTGTAGACCTCAGTGCAAGAGCTCTTCTGCAGGACTTAACACCAGAAGCCTGCAATACGGAGGTGCACTGATGCGTGCCTTTATTTAGCAGCCGTGAACTAAAATATGAAAGCGGAAAACAGTCCCATGATGCACCACTAGGACGTCGGGTCTCGCGCAGTATGGCTGTATAGATTGCATGCAAGAATGCCCGGGTCACAGGAAGGTGGAAACAGCCTGGGCAGAAAGCGATTTACTGTGTACTTTCTTCTGGCAGGCTTCCAGAGGAACTGAGCCCTGAAATCAGACACCCCAGATGAAGTAAGTGATATCTTACCAAACATTGCCAGAGATTAAAAAAAAAAAAAAAAACTAACTATATGAAGATACCAATTCTGCAACCAATCGTGTGGCAAGGACAACAACAACAACAAAACACTTATATTCAGTAAGGCTGCTAAAAGTAGAGTCCAAGGCTTTAGTTTCAGTTCTGCATACATGGAGAACATAATCTAGACACCCTCTCAGTGCTTTCTTAGTAAAAGTATCTCGGAGGTCTACAGTGCTCACACATGCATCCTGTATAGGAGCATTAATGCTGTCAAAACTAAAGTGGTGAAGTTAAATTAATCATAAAAATAACAATAATAATAAACATCCTTCTTCAATTAAGCTAGTAACCCAAAGCGCTCTGCCCTTGCTCTTGCCACCCTGACATGACAATCCCTCCTCTCTTCAGCCATAGTGCTGGAACAGGCTTTTCAGAGCGTGATCCCTGGAACTGGACACATGACACAGAGGTTTGAGATTCCTGGGTTCTCTCACGCCCTGGGAGATGATAAATCATTCCCCGAGCTCGCACATTCACAGCTGGCAGACTGGAGGGGCACACTGTAGCACTGGACCCCCAGTTCCTACCAAGAGATCCCCATTGACTGTCTATGGGAATTGCAGCTGTCATGTGGTCTGTCTACATGCAGATACACATCTAGGCCAACTGTGGTGCCCCTGCACATTCCCGTAAAGGTATGAAGCAAATGTGTCCAACATGCTGCGCCCCCTGTGTCAGGGAACACTCCTGGTAAAAAAGTATAACACATGGTGCAGAAATTGTGACTAAGGGTTTTATTTCAATTTAACTTAATTGTCAGTTTGGGGGATTGTTAAAGCAAACTTTAAGAAGGAGAAAATAAAATATTACTACATAAGGTCTTCTTTGCTGCTGGTCATAAACAGAACGTGCTTTTGCAGTAGGTCAGTGCTGTGCAGTCTAATCCTCAGCAGAAATTGCCAGAACTAGCCGCCAGCTCTAGGGTTAGCAACAGATTCCTCCAGCCTGGGGGACAGGTGGCCAGCCTGTGATATGAACCCGAGCCTCAGGTCAATGCCAAGTTGGTTTGCCAGCTACTGAACTCCATCAGTGGCGCTGGCCTCGGTTACAGGGTCTATTCTGGCCAGTCTCTGTAGGGCCTCCTAAAGCTGTTTCAGCCAAAAGCTCACATTAATGAGTGTGTTAGATGAAACACAAGCATTCGCAGGCAGGTTTGAGTTAATTCAGTATTCCTTCAGTTATATCACTGTTGCACTATATAAATGTTATAATACTAATTAAAAAAACACTATACTCAAAACAAGTACTAAACTACAACAAAAGCAGATGAGGCAGAAGACAACATAGTCTGTAGTCTCATCCCCAGGATTACAGAACGGACACATTCCGAGCTTAAACTCCAAGTTCCAAGACACTATAACAAAGAATTGCTATCATTATTAGTGTTTAAATGAGTTCCTGAGTGCTGACGGTTCAAGGTGATGGAGAGCAGCGTTTTTATAGAATGCCTGAATGTCTAATTGAAGTTGTCCTTTGCCGTGAAGTGGCAGAGCTGCTGAGCTGCCTGCTGTGTGAATGGCCCTGACCTACGGGCAGGCACAAACCTGCAGCTGCTTGACAACAGTTAGGCTCCCACAGGCTGGTGGGCTCTCAAGATTCATTAGGAGCTGCATGTATGATGCAGCCACCCACTAGCACACTCTACAGGTAGGCTTTCAGTCCCCTGGAAGGGCTCTGGTTTAGCGCATGGCTCCACATTGCATCCGTTTCTGTTGGTACTAGTCTGAAATGCGTGTAGCAAGCTGACACTAGTGCCCACTCAACAGAGAACAATCGCCAAGTGACACCACAGAATTCCTTGAGCTCCCGCTGAATTCTTCTGTAGCATTCTCAGGAATGAGGTCAAAGGACTTTGTGTGAAGGGCAGAAACCTTTCACCATGGGGATTTTAAAGTTGATTCTGTCAACAAAGATAGGGCATCACAGTCACCTGACCTTTGCCCTTTAAGCCAACTGGGAGAAGACAAGACTGTGCAAGAGGTGGCAGACATGTAGTGGTAAACATGGACAGTAATGCGATAGGACTGTCTGCTTCCATAATGTCTACCATGAGAATAACACATGAAAAAAACACTTCTGTTTACTTTATCTATGGTCCTGTTTTAATTATGTGATTTATTTATTCCATGGGGTGAAAACAAAATGGATGTTCTGTCATTAGGTCAGGGTTAATTTCAAATGATCTGGTTTTGGATGGTGTGGATTTATTGTGTTGTGTAAACCTCCACGGAAATGAATGAGGGCTGCTGAATTGGAACAATCGCCAGGTGATATGCAGAACTGGATGAAGATCTGTAACTCTCTCCATTCCTCTGGTTTAAATACAGCATTAACAGCCGCTCTGCAGATAAGCCTGATAAAATCTCCTCTCCAAGCCTTGTTTTTTAGCTGCGCTTCATCAGCCTCAATTAACTGCCATAAACAATGACAAAACAGCCTTTGTACATGCTGAAAGCTAGCGAAGGGCCATCTCCAGTCTAACCCTGTACCTCAATCCAAGACTTAATTACAGCACAGCCCTCCCGTGAACCTATTATTTGCAATTCTAATTGGGCTGCGAAAATTGTCCCTGTGCATCAAGTTTCAGATTTAATTGTGTGTCTTGGGATGTTTGGTTTCATGCCACCTCTTGCCTCACAATAGATGCCCTTACACTTCAATACTTCCACTTCTACAGCTTTTTTTGACGGGGGGGGGAGAGATACGCCAGCTGTAGGAATGGGTAACTGAGATTCAGAAAACTAATATCTCCTAGGCTCAGAATTACAGGTATATATACTAATTATTTCAAGAGCCAATCTGTTTACACCTATGGCAATACAAATGATACATGAAATGACAGATTATAATGCATTCTTCTGTTGTGACCTTCTGCAAGAATCATCTTTCTAATCACAAGTGGTTAAACAGCTTCAATAATTCAAGGCCTTTACTTTCCAGTTACAAAACATATGTTGGCCAACTAGGGACTTGTATTTCAGATTAAACTAAGCTTAATGTGTCAAACTACCATAAATAGCAATGCAGCACACAACTTTCCACCATTGCTCTTAGAAAAACCTTCTGCTTTGATTGAACTACCTTAATAGATTCCTTATTAAGATAGTCATATTTTATCCAAACCAACTGCCAGATTTATAAAAATAATTAGAGGAGCACTCTGCGTGAATTAGTTCTCCAGTTCCCTGCACTGCAGTGGTGCCCAACACTGGTCCTGTATGGCCCACGATTCACTTAGTTTTATCACCCCAAATCACCAATTTCTAAAGACTGGGAAGACATGTTAGTTACTGACCCCATGTGTTGAGGAAGTCTGGTGCTTGAGCTCGGGAGGGTTTGCTAAAACCCTGCTGCTGAACTGATCAGCTTCACAGTTGGTGGTTGAAGGGTAATCTATAAAACCCAGTTGGGGCTGTACAGGAGACAGGGTTGGAGACCACCCACTTCACTGGTTCCCCGATACCCCAGAGGCACACCTACCTCTTTAAGACTGATCTTGGCAGTGTAGACAATGTTGGAGCCGTCTCTTTTGAAGTGGGGGTGGCCCTTGTCTTTGAGGATGAAGGCAATGTCGGCGGGGATGTTCTCTGGTGTCTCGTCTCCCTCCTTGGGGAAGGTGATCTTGGTGCCTTCCTTCCAGCCCCTCTTGATGACGATGTTGAGGATCTTGTCCTCCGTGCGCATACTCCTGCCGTCGGGGTTGAGCCGGCGCCGGGTGATCTTCATACGCTTGGTGCAACCGTGGAAGATCTCCTCCAGCGAGACACGCAGCTCGTGGATCACAGGGGGGTCCTGCATCTTGCGTCGGTTGTGCAGGGACTCTGAGTGGTGCCTCCTGCCCCCACCGTGGTGGAAGCCGTTGACGCCGTTGAAACCAAAGCGGCTGAAGGCGCTGAAGGGGTCATCGTCTCCCTCCATGTCGATGTCCAGGTCCTGGTCTCCGTGGTCAAAACCGTTGGTGGTTCCCCGAGTGCGCCCGGGCCCAAAGAAGATGTCAAATGGGTTTGAGCCCCCGAAGAAGGAAGCAAAGGTGGCGTGAGGGTCTCCGTGGAAGGTGTAGTGGTAAGTGCTTCCTGGGCCCCCTGTCGATCCCCCTCCTCCAGCCTTCAGACCTGCAGGGAAGAACAAGACCCATATATTTCCACAGCTGCCAAGCAGAGCGCATTACTTCTGAATGTATTCCGTCATTTCAAACATGAATTACAAGGATCACAAGACAAACCTTTCCCCCCTACAGAACCCCCCACCCCACACAAAGCCCTTTTCTTTGAGATCTGTGAACACCTTGCTTTTGACGGTTTAGACAACACTTTTCGGAAGGACAGGGGTTTGATAACTCGAAGAGCAACATTAAAGTATGTTTTCGTTTTTTTCATCTAGTCTAGAAACAGAATAATTTTACATGCAGCGGTCATAATGGCTGCCCTTGAAGATGAGATGAGGACTGTCATGCACAGATTTGCAGAGATAATTCCTCTTGACGTCCAAAGAACACAGAGCAACCACCGGATAGACGCCTTATCCTGAAGTTTTTATGATATTGACAAAATCATCTGTCCTATTTACGGTATGCATTTCAGATCTCTGTGAAATGTGAACAATCTGCATACAGCAGGGGAGGATTAACACTAAACCTTAAGTCTGTGTGTCAAATCTACAGCCTGCAGAATTAAGGGCTGGAAGAAAAGGACAGCCATTTTCCATATTCCTCTGTTTCATTGGGCTTGCTGATCTGCTTTTCTCATAGATGCGAAGAGTGCCAGCTCTAATTTTAGACGCAGTATCTGCGGACTGGCACTGCAGTTTAATAAGATCATAACAGCAGTTTCTAGACAGAGTACTTCTCAGGCACATACGACTTAAGAGGAGGCAGCCTGTACTTATAAAAGTGCAGGAGGAGCAGGGGGGATCAGGGGCTGGGGTGCAGCGGCCCATTTGCCTGAGAAGAGACAAGACAGGAACATGGACAGAGATGTGTGATTTCAGTCTCCCGCTGTGCCATGTCCATTTCTCTGTAAAAATACAGCTCCATTCGGAAAATACCACTCTTTGGGCCTCATAAATTGAAAAATGAGCAGTGCTGAGGTGAAGGGAACATAAGATTTCAGACTGGATTCCTCTGATTGGCTGAGCACGCTCAAGTCTAAAACTGAAGTGACCTTGCTTCCTGTGGTTACTTTCAATTGCATTTATATTTTTAAAATTAATTTTCATTTAAGCCAGCGTAGCACTAGACTGCTTGTATAATGATCCTGTGGACTGGAGCTGGTTCATAACCACACGAAGCATGATTGATACAGAATACTCTCGGATGTACCATTGTTCTTCTCGTCAATACAGAGGGGCATCACCTCATTTGCTAGAGCGCAGCAGACAGAGTGCTGCAGAGTTCAGGGAGTGCTCTCTGCCAGGGAACAATCTGCACATACTGTGCAGCCATTACTTTGTCCTTCTGTACGAGTAAAGTACATGGCAATTATGTAGTTCGAGGCAGCTGCGGTTCAATGCAAAGGCCGGCTTCTCTGATTCACTGCACCACAAGTGATATTCTGACATTTACCGTGAACATACAAAGCCTGAAACAGCAATATCGGCTCTGATCCTTGCTTGTAAAACTGGAAACGTTTCATGGTGGGCTTTGTTTCAGAGTGTGTATGTGTATGTCACCATGTAGCAGTAAGGATCATTCGTCAGTTTGCCACTTCTTTCAGAAATCTCTCTCTGCCATTTTACACTGGAGACTTTTCAATCCTAATCCCAGGTTTTTGAGGTCAACACTTTTAGTTGACACTCAGAGATGCCGTCTGTAATGTGAAAGATTAAATCAGACTAAAATAATTGAAGCACATGATTTCTTTTGGAAAAGATTTTGCATCATAGCTAGCCCCTAAGGTCTGTGGGTAATCCTAGGTTTAGGCTTTTTCTGAATGGGATCAGAATACAGTATGTGTGTCACTTTTTCTGCACACTGCACACTTTTGAAGGTGTTAGCGGGCTTTGCCTCGTTTTGAAATGATTAGAGCAATCTTTCAACTGAGAAGCATCTGCCGTGCTCTGAAGGAGTCACTCCTTCAAAAATTATATATACTGCTGCTGGGCTCAGTTTAGTTCTCTCTGGGGTTTGGGACAACTGGATGTCTCAGGAAGGCAGAGCCTCTCAGACAATTCAGGACAAGCAAGTGGTCTTCTGTCCTGCATTGGATATCTTGCTTGAAAACATGTTACCATCTGGATTTTCCCTGGGCATCCCTCAGTTTTTATTACATTTTTCCATCATAAAGAGCTTTTGACATCTAGTCTGAATATGTGCATTAACTTACAGGCCACACCCTCTAGACAATATTCAATATAAACCACTATAATTAAAGCAGAAAGTCTGTTTGTTACATAAGTTATTGAAAAGAAATTGATAGACTAGGTTAGATTTAATTGTTCTGGTAGTTACTTACAGCCATTCTACTAACAGCATACAAATGGATGATTGTTAGCAGGCAGTGATTGTGGAACCACGCCTGAAGGGCAATATAAAGAGAAAATAAAATTAATTAAAAAAAAAAAAAAAATCTAGATATAGAATAGATATGGAAACTTATTTTTAAAACCGAGGGCACGATGTTTTAGCTTGATGACATTGTCCCTTGCCTTTCCTATCACGAGCTTGGAAAATTAATAAGAGCAGATTGACGCTCGACTATGAGGTTTCAGTATGCAGTCTGTCATTGTTATTTCCCAGGGTGGAGGTAAGGCAAGGTCAGATACGGTACACAGTGTTTTTCCACAGCTGCAGTTATCAAGGCCTCCTGTGAAAGCAACATGCTGGATTTAGATGAGCTGTCCAAATCACAGACTCAAACTGACCAATAGGGGGCTTCTGTGAGTGAATAACAAAAAAAAGAAAAAAAAAGCTTTCTAGGAAAATGGTTATGTGCCTCGCCTACTTAATCAGCTAGCCTGTGCACAGAAGGTCTGTATTTTGTGTATGCATCTGAAAAATGGTTACCAGGCTCATTCTATTTTAAGAAGGTATCCTAACCTTCCTGAAATAGTCTCACACCCTGTCTAGCCCCTAATTTGAAAAATCGGTCATCTGAACTCTGGTACTACCAAAAATAATCAAGAATTAGGCCACGACAGGTTCAGGTTTCACCCCCACCGTCTGTGCAAGGTGGCTATCAAATCTATTTATATTTAGGGCAATGAAGACTTGCACCCTTCTCAAAATAGTTAATCAGACTCAAGTCCAAGACAAAGAACAGCATCCACGAAATGTTAAAATTATGAAAGGGGAAAGAAACCAAAAAAACACACACAAAATAAAGACATCTGGATGACTGGAGATATGGCCTTGGGTATTGTGTTCAGTGTTCAGTATTGGTTAATCAATTCTGCGGTTTATACCAGCTTAAGCAAATGTCCCATATGGTTGCTTCGTTCAAATATTAATTAATTTTGAAGTTATTTTGCATCTCCTTAAATTATTCAGCCTGCTAAAATAAGCCCAAAGTTCATGAACATATTAAAATATTAGTAAGCCACTTACTGCTGCTTACTGAGAAAAGGCACCAGGGCACATCCATGCAACGCCCCAAGATAAATCAGTTTCACCTAGTGTGGAGCATGGTTACTGTGCCTCGGGAATAACAAAGTAGTTAGGAATCTTCTCATTGCAACAGGGTGTGAAACAGGAGCACAAAAGAATACATCAAATCTGAACTCAGTATCCGGTCTTCCGCATCAGATGGGCAGCGTGCTGTACTGCTAACCTTTCTAGCACGTGCTCTCGCAGAAAGAAAGGGGGCTGCCAGTGTCAGACTGTACAGCTTGTATAATGCTCTTCCACACCAGGCAGCTCTGAAGCTGTAGTGTATTGTAAGTGAACATTCCTTCTAAATATAGATCTGCTCTGCTGGCAATGCCCGCTGTCACAGAGAGGCAGTGCTAGAATACTGAATCACACACAGCTCCACCTGCTGGAATCACACGCACGGTGAGGTGTTACTGCGCCCCTATTCTGGGGTAGCCGGTCTTATCACACGATCACATTTGTTACAATATTTTGAAGGTGGTGAAATGCTATTCTAGACTTCCAGGAACGAGAGTCAAATTTGTGAAATGTGCATGTGTGTGTGTACGGTGAGGTACTGTAAGGTTCAAACTTAATTTAGATGGTAACCGATTGTGTATATATAGTTACCAAATCTGCACAGCTGTTATCAGTTCTAGGATACAGCACCGAGAACATCAGAAACATTTAAGATGCATTTATAAACCGGAAAAGTGATGGATGTCCCAGACAGTGGCTATACTCCCGTGCAAGCCCATAATGCCAACAGAAATGCAGACCAATACAAGAGATGCACTGGCTAGGCATCACTATCAGTAGGCGCTTCCGGAGTTGGATGACTGCGAGCTCCAACTCATGCATCACAGTTTCATCTTTTTCGTGAGAAAGGTGGGTGTGAAGCCTTATGAGTGATGTGAGGCGAGTCACTAGCCCCTGTCGGTGGGACAGATTGGATTACACATGCCACAAAATCAGATTATTTATTTGTCAAGGGAGTTGCATCACATAACAAACTAATGCTTGATGTATAATACCACCAGGTTGCATTGCAAAAGGGGTCCCCCTATTCCCCCACAAAAAACGCCACCTCCTCCCCCTGCCCTCTCTTGAGGTGTACCAAAACCAGACACAGAAGATCAACTCACCTTCCTCTCCATACTGGTCATAAATGGTCCTCTTCTTGGGGTCACTCAGCACCTCGTAGGCCTCTGCGATCTCCTTGAATTTATCTTCGGCGTTGGGTTCCTTGTTTTTGTCCGGGTGGAACTTGAGCGCCATTTTCCTGTAGGCCTTTTTAATCTCATCCTCATTCGATCCCGACTGGATGCCCAGGATCTTGTAGTAATCCTTCCCCATGGCAGCGATGGACAGACAGCGTGCTTCAGGTACCACCCTTGCTTGCTGATAAATGGAGGGTTAAGGATGAGTTAGCCAGTTACAGGTGAAACACAGTACAGACAGCAGTTACTGCAACAGGGGACAGGGTGCACCAATCTCATCCAAATAAGACCGCAGCAGTTCACTTTTGCTGGGACCTTGTGGTGGATTGTGGGAGCACAGCGAAAGCCAAAACAGAGTTTCCTGCTGTTGCTGCCTTGTGAGATGAAGATTGGATTCCCCCACCGCCCTCAACAATAGAAATTAAAGTGTGGAAAAAAAATGGAAGCTGATCTGCCAACATGAATGGTGCCAAAATGTGTTTGCATTCATCTGAACAAGACAGACACCTGTCACTTTCCTGACCGCAAATCAAAGGTGTTCAGATTGAACAGTTCTGATCTGCAGTCTTCGCCTGTAGAAATCCAAAGGAAGGCTTCTTTTCACACCCATGTAAAGTGGAATTGGAGATTCGAAAAAAGCCCCAAACTGCTTTGAAATCAACACTAGTTCTGGTTTTGATTCTCCCTGTCTGATGCTTGTAGTTGCCTTTAGCTCTCTTCTCACTCGAATGCATGCCACTCAGATAAAACCAACACTGATCATCTGATGAGAATCCACCGGAACAGGAGTGAAAATGTCCTCCGAGAAGAAAATCTTCACTCTAGTGGAGATTCTGCATTACTAACGGCCACCGATTTACAGAAGGGGCTTTCTCTACAATAGTGGCTGTTGCACTTGACTTATTAGGAAGCCTGTAGCATTGAGAAAAACTGCAGTCTGGCTTACATGCAACCATCTTCTCTCTCATCACACCAAAAGTGATCAATTTCTTAATTTTCTCAATGAAAAGACTCGCAAAGAACTGCTATTCATTTACTAGACTGTAGCAGCACAATCAGAGTGTATCAGCCTCCTGCAGTTTGCAGCACAAAGCAGTTGGTGAATGCTAAGGTCACTTGCCTGTGTCTGCTGCATGATTATAGGCTGCTCCAAGAGAGCACATACCGTAAAGAGCCGCCTCTGTGCTTTGAAATATGGTGCAGGTAAAAGAGATCACGACGGATGAGCAAGACAGCAGACAAAGGACTCCGATTAGATTGACTCAGGCATATTGGTTTTCAGCACTTAATCTGAGCGTCGAGATGAATTGCAGACCATTCACAATGAACAAAGACATGAAACACATGCAAGCTGAATTCAATCTCAGACTGAAGGAGAGACAGGTCCCACTCGGGAACAGAGGTTTCATATGAACGAAAGGTACAATTTAGAAAGACATGACTCTACCCTATATCTTTTCCTCGCTTTTTTTTTTTTTTTTTTTTTAATACTAGTGTCGTTCTGGGATGAAAAAAAAATCCCGCATCAGTGCTCCCGATGTCAAGGAGACACCGGATGAATGGGTGTCCCTGTATTAAAGCATCACACAAGCAATCCCTGCGATAATTGGGTCAGGAATCAGACCTGCACAAAAATCTCAAATATCTGGTGATTTTACAGCTACACTGACGTCATGACCCCAGTGTTTCAGACCCCCGGATTACCGGTACGACAGGAGAAATCTGCCCAGATATTACACTACCTTAAAATCACCTTCAAAGGCATGACTATCGCTATACCACATCACTGCGGCAGCCACTCATATTTTATTAATACACCTTGACAATAACACCTTTAAAAATGGCATTTATTGACTATGGTCTTTTGCACAACTACAATCACAGCTTTCTTTCGATATACAGCCACAAACTCTTCGTGGAAAAACTGTAGTGCTGCAATATATACCTTTAAACACGGCTGACCAACATACATGAGCGGATCAATATTGCATCTACTGAAGAAACCGGTCGGTCTGCACTGCAGGCAGCCGGCAACAGTTACACACTGTCTGGAAACACCAGCCACCGCAGAAAAGCACAGGACGATCACACCACACAAGCAGCAAAGCGAAATAACGACACGGCGGGTAGTGAGATCCGCGTCTCACTGACCCCGCAGCGCAGACTAGGCTGTGAACTTCGCGGCTAACTTACAGACACATGGCGGACAAACTGGAGCAAGAGCAGCTGCCTTCCCTGCCGGACAGCACACAGACACACACAGCTCGATGTTCTTATTCTTTTGTTGTGCTTCTTAAGAAATGATAACTTAAAACAAAACATGAATAAGAGTTTAAATCTTACCCCCATTATCCAGGTGTCATTTCTGTGTATAACACGCACCTTACACTTTAAGTTTCTGTGTTTTAAGCCAAGCTGAGTCCAAATCAAAACCATGATGCAAAGTTAAAGCAATGCTATGCGAGCAGCCGTATTTATATAAAACCCCTGGACCTTACCGTGTCCGAGCAGCGCTTTGCGGACTGTCAGACTCCGCGTCGCCTGTCAACCTATTCCGCAAACCCCGCCCACGCCCGCGACCCAGCTTCCCCGGGAGCCGCCCACTCTCCACGCACCAGCGGGAATACCGGAATACCTTGTCAATCGCCGCGGCTGCCTCGCCATTGGTGGACTGGGCGATCCGTCACGGCAAACACCCCGCCTCTCTCCACCTGAGGTTAGGCCTTTCCGGTAATCTCCTCTCTCTGATTGGCTCCTTCAGCGAGTTCCCTTGCTCTATTGGTCCCAAGGCCTGCCACTCAAGAGCACAGCGCCCCGGGTTTGTGAGCCGCCCAGACCGCGCCCTGATTGGCTGGGATCACCGCGTCACTTGCGGAGCGCTGCGCTGATTGGGCCGCGCCGGGCCGGGGAAGGCGGCCCCCGCTCCGCGCTTTCGTGTTTGGCTCAGATCTCCGGCATTCCTGTCGCCGTGAGTCAGAGGCGGGCTCGCAGGGAAGCTTCCAGAAGATGTGGTGACGACATCGCCAACTCCAACTCATTCACAATAACCCACACCGGGGCTGTCACGATCAATGACGTGCTCCCGGAGTTGCCAGGACGTTACATATTCATATGCATCCAGATATGAATAGGCACCGGCGGCGGGAGCAGACCGGCAGGTCCTCAGCATGCACGTCGCTTTGAGTGCAGTTCGTGCCGCCGCAGATGGGGTTATCGTCACTGGCCAGATGCATGCTTTACACACAACACACGTGTGCGTTGTTGCTGCATAATTATCATTTTTAGGCTGGCAGCAGGTTATAATGGTGCTTATGCGGTTGTCAAACCCAGTGCAACTATTTGTAAGGGAATGCAAACGAAGTGTGTTAGCTATAGCTTCCACAATGATTAAAAACAAGTATACATGACACACGGAATTGTATCTGCTCTTATTCTGATTTAACTTGTTAGTGAACTCTGGGTGAAAAAGGTACAGGTTTTTTTCTGTAGATTAGGTGTAACTTATTCCAATAAAATCAGACCTTGGGTTAGAAGCTATATGTACAATGATGTACAGCACTATCACACACTATTCTGATATCAAACTAGTTTCCAGATCAGATTTGGCAAGATTAGTGGTATTAACAATATTCTTCACGTATCACCTGATTTGTTAGATATAACCATTCCCCCCTAAAAGGCAATACAGTAATACATATTTTAAATGTTTTTGCTTTTTCCAAAGGCAAATATATCTGGAATTTGTGTGAAGCACTCCTATTTTTAGTACATCCATGAAATAGTGAAAGCTATCATGGTTTACTATTATACATTTTATGGTAAATTGGCATTCAGCTGGTTGTCCCATCAGGATTAACTTTTATATATACATTATCATATGTGTTCCAATGTAACTTCCATTGAAAATAAAGAGGTGTTGTAAGAAGCTATCCGGTGGAATCTTGATAATTTTATTAATTTATTCTTGATATAATTATAACTGGAACACTGTCTTCCTACCAATCTGACATGAATGTGACATTCTCACGTTTATTAATGGCTCCGTAACTGGGAACATTGGTTATGAAACATTTTGCTGCATGATGTGATTTTTCTCTCGCTCTCGCTCTGCACAGGACTTACATGGCCATGCTTCCTGTTCCAGAACGCAGCCAATGGAAGACGAGTTGTAACCGAGGATTCTCCTTAAAAAAAGGAAACGGGGACAAATTTGGTTTGCCTTTGTGTATTCTCCAAGACCGTCACAGGAATCACTGCAGCTCTACAATAGCAGACAACCATTGAATAAAAAAATAAAAAAGTGAACTGAAAAAAAGAGAAAGGCAGGGATTATGAGTCACCGAGTTCTGAAAATGTAACAAGTACAAATGCTTCATCTCACTCTCTCAGTCCCACCTCCGGTTACACTTAAATGCCACAATTTGAAAGGCTGCTTTTTGTACAGTAAAGAGTAATTCAAGTTTATCACTTCCACAACAAACAGGTTATTCTGTCTGTCACGAGGAGGAACTTTAATGCCATTGGGGATGTGCTGTTCGAGGTGTAATCTCTGCTCTTGACCCTCATTAGAGCTATTTATGGTTTATTCACGTGCATAGTAGTGATTTTTTGAAGCAGGCCTATTGAGGCTCACCATGACAACCCTCCTCTACGTACACGTCTTTTTGATTGAAGGCACACACTGGCATTGAACAGTTTGTACCCTAGTCTGCTTGCAAAAATAGAAAAACGAGGTACTTCACTAAGTAGATTAAAATGTATTGAAGCTCATTTGCCTTTTTTGTTGAATTTCTTGTCCTTTAGTGACATTTATTTTTTAAATGGCACTTTACTTTTCTCAGTAACCCTTGAGAACACGTTACCTTTTTGGAATGGTTGTGTATTTTATGTTTTTGATTAATGCACAGGGCTGCCTCTTGTTCCTGTCAAGTATTGGCATGTTTCACATAAAGAAGCATGCAAGCTTTTACAGAACACAATGGCTTTTCCTCCCCAAGCATTTCAGAGTAAGAAAGTGTCTAGATATGTCATGGTTTTGACCAGCACACATTAGCTAAGGTCCATTTACTGTCCAGAGTGTCCACAGTGAAGTATGGGCTGATATCTGCAGTGAACAGAATGCAAAGAAATGAACCAAATGAAGGAATGAGACAGATTAAACAATCTGAAGATTAAAGGTAGTTAAGAAAAAGAAAAGGAAGCGACTTTGCTAAGCAGGGTAAAAGGAAGAACCCAGCTAAGTACTTTGCAACGATTCAACATTATTCATGACCAGAAGACTGCTGTCTCTTGAAGGATCTACCCCTTTATCATGAAGGTCATTGAGCAGCATTCTTTCGTAAGCTTGGATAGTCAAGGTCATCAGTCTGTATTAAATGTACACCATTCAACTGCCATCTACTGGGAAACCTTTGTAACTGCCTACATTTTTTTACAGTGAATGGCAAGTGCCGGAATACTGCTGATATTGCTTAAAAGTAACTTCCTTAACAACTTCCTCAAGGACCAAGTCCAAAACAATGGTCTACAATTTTAGTAAAGCAAACCTTGAAGGTATGAGGGGGCACTTAGAAGAGGTAGACTGGAGCACACTGGATACAGATTCAGCTGAAAATAAATGGTTATATTTTAAGAATATACTACTTGAGGCTCCGGAGAAATCTGTACCAAAACTTAGCAAATTGAGGAACAAAAAACATTGGGCAAAATGGTTTAATAGAAGTATGAAAAAAAATATCAAGAGAAAGAAAATGTTGTATAGCGCATACAAAAGGGATGGAGATGAAACAAAATACAAAGAATATGTTGAGCTGCAAACAGATCTTAAGAAAGGGATCAGGAAAGCAAAGAGGTAAATAGCAAGAAACATAGCTCTTGGAGCTAAAACTAATGCAAAGAGCCTTTTTCAATACTACAAATAAATTCAAGAGGTCAATAAAGGAGGAAGTGAAACAGATAAAGTTGAAATTGAAGTATCTTGGAAAATGAACAAGATGTGGCAAATGTTCTAAATGAGTATTTCACAGAGGTTTTTATAAAAGAAAAGACAGATAACATGTCACAGGTTAACAACCAGTCCAGTCAAACCCTAAGAGAGATCAGGATAAATGAGGAGGAGGTACTAAAGGGACTAGCAGAATTAAAAACAAACAAATCACCTGGGCCAGATGAGGGAGAAATTAAATTAAATGAGGAAATTATTTATAGGCCGCAAACTCAAATATTCCAAATGACACTTAGAACAGGGGATGTGCCAACTGACTGGAAGACAGCAAATGTCATACCAATCCACAAGAAAGGGAAATTACAGACCAATCATTCTCACCTGCATCACCTGTAAAATGTTGGAAAAAAGGATTAGACAGATCATGTCTTACTAATTTAATATAATTTTTTGAACATGCAACTGCAGCTGTAGATCTCGTGAAAGCATATGATATGATATACTTAGATTTTCAAAAAGCTTTTGATAAGGATCCAAAGACTGATCCTCAAATTGGGAGCTGTAGGCATTCAGGGTAATGTAAGTATATGGATTATGAACTGGTTGATGTATAGGAAACAGAGGGTGTCAATTAGAGGAGTCACTTCTAACTGGTGTGAGGTTGTTAGTGGAGTTCCACAGGGATCAGTACTAGGGCCTTTGCTTTTTCTAATCTATATTAATGATCTGGACTCTGGGATAGTTAGCAAACGTGTCACCTGGCAGATGATACTAAAATAGGTGGCTCAGCAGATAAAATCTTGGCAGCACAGGCTATTCAAAGGGACTTAGATAACATTCAGTTGTGGGCCGATACCTGACAGATGAAATTCAATGTGGACAAGTGCAAGGTAATACATGCAGGTAACAAAAATGTACACTATAATTACACCATGGGAGGAATGAGAAAGACATGAGAAAGACCTACGAGTCTATGTGGACTCCTCACTTTGTCCATCCAAATAATGTGGGGAAGCAATAAAAAGGCAAACAGAATGTTAGGGTATACACTCACCTAAAGGATTATTAGGAACACCTGTTCAATTTCTCATTAATGCAATTATCTAACCAACCAATCACATGGCAGTTGCTTCAATGCATTTAGGGGTGTGGTCCTGGTCAAGACAATCTCCTGAACTCCAAACTGAATGTCTGAATGGGAAAGAAAGGTGATTTAAGCAATTTTGAGCGTGGCATGGTTGTTGGTGCCAGACGGGCCGGTCTGAGTATTTCACAATCTGCTCAGTTACTGGGATTTTCACGCACAACCATTTCTAGGGTTTACAAAGAATGGTGTGAAAAGGGAAAAACAGGCGGATGGGCTACAACAGCAGAAGACCCCACCGGGTACCACTCATCTCCACTACAAATAGGAAAAAGAGGCTACAATTTGCACAAGCTCACCAAAATTGGACAGTTGAAGACTGGAAAAATGTTGCCTGGTCTGATGAGTCTCGATTTCTGTTGAGACATTCAGATGGTAGAGTCAGAATTTGGCGTAAACAGAATGAGAACATGGATCCATCATGCCTTGTTACCACTGTGCAGGCTGGTGGTGGTGGTGTAATGGTGTGGGGGATGTTTTCTTGGCACACTTTAGGCCCCTTAGTGCCAATTGGGCATCGTTTAAATGCCACGGCCTACCTGAGCATTGTTTCTGACCATGTCCATCCCTTTATGACCACCATGTACCCATCCTCTGATGGCTACTTCCAGCAGGATAATGCACCATGTCACAAAGGTCGAATCATTTCAAATTGGTTTCTTGAACATGACAATGAGTTCACTGTACTAAACTGGCCCACACAGTCACCAGATCTCAACCCAATAGAGCATCTTTGGGATGTGGTGGAACGGGAGCTTCGTGCCCTGGATGTGCATCCCACAAATCTCCATCAACTGCAAGATGCTATCCTATCAATATGGGCCAACATTTCTAAAGAATGCTTTCAGCACCTTGTTGAATCAATGCCACGTAAAATTAAGGCAGTTCTGAAGGCGAAAGGGGGTCAAACACAGTATTAGTATGGTGTTCCTAATAATCCTTTAGGTGAGTGTATTGTCAAAAGTGTAGAATTTAAAACAAGGGCAGTAATGAGAGCAACCAGACTTATTCCAGGTCTGAAGGGAATGTCCTACTGAGAGACTGAGGCAACTGAACCTTTTCACCCTGAAACAGAGGAGACTATGTGGGGACTTGATCCAAGTCTTCAAAATCATGAAAGGCATCGACCACATCAAACCAGAGGAGCTTTTCCAGATCAGCAGGGACACACACACCCGGGGACACAAATGGAAATTGGGCTTCAAGGCATTCAAGACGGAAAACAGGAGACACTCCTTCACACAGAGAGGCGTCACAATCTGGAACAAACACCACAGCGATGTGGTAGAAGATGAAAATTTGGGAACATTTAAAAATAGACTGGATAGGATCCTTGCATCACTTAGTTACTAATGGACACCAAACGAGCACAATGGGTCGAATGGCCTCCTCTCGATTGTAAACTTTCTTATGTTCATTTAGAATTTACTGTGCAGTCTAGTGAGGATAACATCGCTTGGATATGGGTGAGCAGATTCATACATTTTATTGTATTTTTTTAATCTGGTATAGAGATCAAATTATGTTGCAGTGGCAATGCCACATCGTATTGTTTTAGGGCAGAAGAAAATATAATGTCAGATTTATTATGGTTTAAATAAAAAAGCATTTGTAAATAATTGGTGCATTAAAGCTTTGTTATCTGTCTAGGAGTGCTGGGCTGGTTTTATTACTTGGCTTCTAATTGGTAACTGAATTAGTTGAGTTTCTCTGTTAATTAGCTTAGCAATTGCAGCACCTAGAGCTCTAGAAATACATTTTAAAAGAATCGCTGTGAAGTCCAAAGCATATGAGACAGAGGGAAACCGAGGTGCAGTTTATTTCCCTGCCCAAGGCCAAGAATTGCTATGGTAGCAGCTTCAGTTATTACCTGGACACAGGGATTGTGGGTAATTAGAAGGCTTGGACTGTTTTCCATACTGTAACATGAACGGCGTCTTACCATTTCAACCAGTTTGGCATCAGCCGGTAGACTAATTTGAAATTTATTTTACGTATAATCAAAGGGAAATGCAAAAAAGACAGTGTGCAGGTATTAAGATATAGCCTGGCAAAGCTCTCAATGAATCCAACATTATTCCATCTTTTAGCAGTAGTATTACCATATAGACTTGTATATTATACATCAGCCCTGAAATATATTAAAATTGGATATTTCATTTGTAAGTGTAAGATGTGAAAATCTGTATTTCAATAATAATAAGATAGCTATGTATGTGTTTTATGTATACATTAATGTGAAATGTATTTAACATGTTATATACACTGATCAGCCATAACATTATGACCACCTGCCTAATATTGTGTAGGCCCCCATTTTGCTGCCAAAACAGCCCTGACCCGTCGAGGCATGGACTCCACTAGACCTCTGAAGGTGTGCTGTGGTATCTGGCACCAAGACGTTAGCAGCAGATCCTTTAAGTCCTGTAAGTTGCGAGGTGGGGCCTCCATGATCGGACTTGTTTGTCCAGCACATCCCACAGATGCTCGATTGGATTGAGATCTGGGGAATTTGGAGGCCAAGTCAACACCTTGAACTCGTGATTCATCAGACCAGGCCACCTTCTTCCATTGCTCCGTGGTCCAGTTCTGATGCTCACGTGCCCATTGTAGGTGCTTTCGGCAGTGGACAGGGGTCAGCATGGGCACCCTGACTGGTCTGCGGCTACGCAGCCCCATACGCAACAAACTGCGATGCACTGTGTGTTCTGACACCTTTCTATCAGAACCAGCATGAACTTTTTCAGCAATTTGAGCTACAGTAGCTTGTCTGTTGAATCGGACCACACGGGCCAGCCTTCGCTCCCCACGTGCATCAATGAGCCTTGGCCGCCCATGACCCTGTCGCCGGTTCACCGCTTTTCCTTCCTTGGACCACTTTTGATAGGTACTGACCACTGCAGACCGGGAACACCCCACAAGAGCTGCAGTTTTGGAGATGCTCTGACCCAGTCATCTAGCCGTCACAATGTGGCCCTTGTCAAAGTCGCTCAGATCCTTACTCTTGCCCATTTCTCCTGCATCTAACACATCAACGTTGAGGACAAAATGTTCACTTGCTGCCTAATATATCCCACCCACTGACAGGTGCTATGATAACAAGATTATCAGTGTTATTCACTTCACCTGTCAGTGGTCATAATGTTATGGCTGATCGGTGTATATCAAACAGTGCTAGTAAAACGGTGGAGAGAAAAGCTTTTGTGAATTTATTCCGGTGTTTGATTTTGAACCGAGGCTCTTTTCTATCCAGCGCGGATGATAGCAGTTAAAGAGACATTCAGAAGCCTGCCAATATTTATTTCATGAAGTCGTTCCCTGGGAGGCGAAGTCAAGAGAGAACTGCAATTCTATTACGAGAAAATATAAATTCCCCATACTCCATTAAACAGGAACCAGAATCCAGTTGGAAACTTGGAACCCCCTGTGGGGTGCTGGGATTGGTTTTTAAATAAGGCAGCCCCCTACGTATTTTATGCTGTACTTTTTCTGCTGTACTTGGAGTACTGGAAGCTTTTGTGTCAAATTTGGAAAAACTCAATTCTGGTCTTTGCCATGACAATGCTGAATGTTTATAGCTTCAGGTGGTGCCTGACACATGGCCTGCCTGCCCCGAGCAATGCCAGTCATCAGGTGCTGTGATGGTAACCGAAAAGCCCTGACATCCTTCTGCCTGAAGGGTCACTCAATGTCGAACCCGCCCGGCTTCTCACAGCTCTCTGACAGTGGTCCTGAACGGGCGCGGGTCTGTCCATCACAGGCCATGTCGTTAATCCCCCTGGAGGCCATGACAAAATCAGTCAGCAGTGTGTGTGTCAATCAATCAATCCACTTTTATTTGTATAGCACCCTTCGGAGAGGTAAAATACTATTTATTGGGTAAAGTATTTTACATCACATATAAAAAACATACAAAAGTTTTAATACTCGTGATTAAAACCCTTTAAAAATATAATTCTAAAATAATTTCTAAAACTTTTAAAATCCTTAAAAGTTTTAAACAGAACAAGTGAATTCAAAAGTGCAATAATTATCAAAACAATCAGTGTTAATGTGGCAAACTGCCAAAATAACTATAATAAACCAAAACAAAACAATCTGATGTATTGTTTCAAATAAACGGTAAATGCATTAGACAAAACCACTAAAACAAACAAAACCGTCTAATACATTTATTTTCTAATATTTATAAACAGCCAAACACATCAGACAAACCATAAACATAAAAACCCAAATCAAAACCTTGTGCATTTAAAAACATTTAAAACAAAGACAATCAGTCTTGCATTTCAGATTTTAAAAACAAATACTTAAATAAATCATTCTGCAGAGGAGGCCGAGGAGTGATACTCTTGCTTTGCTTCCCAGTGCTGATGTTTCACTCCGGGTTGGCTCGCCGCTTAAAATACTGTTTTATTGTTGAAGTATTTTACATTTTCAAAGTTCTTAAACGGTGCCTCGCTGACATCAATAGCCCTTGGATGGCGATGGCTCATCAGTCCTTGGGGTGTGGGTGCACTGTTAGCCGTCCGTGGTGGGGTGCCTCGTCAGCCTTCTAGGGTGGGTTGTGCCTCGTCGGGCTTCCAGAGTGGGGGGTCAAGGTGCCTCATCAGTCCCTCAGAGGGGGTTATTGCTGGATGACAAAAAATCTAATTGTGCTCAGTTGCTGATCATAAAATGCAGGAGATGATAGATAGAATAGAATACATTGTGCATAGCATGTCCATGACACACCGGCAGCACTATGGGTTATAATCAGGGCTTAAAAGCAGAGCTCCATTACATATTTCCAAAACCTTGGTTCTTCCATAGTAGAAACAATACAAAATTCAGCTTTACAATATGTAATTATGCAACAATTTAGTTGCATAATATTTAATGACAAATTTACATATTTACATATGGTGGGGGTAGGGCTCCAGGAAAAAGTGAAAAAGCCCTGGTTATTATGACTAGATAAACAGAGACTTCAGCCGTGATTTAAAGGCTGAGACCAAAGGGGTGTCTCTTACATTGGCTGGAAGATCGTTTCAGTTTTGACAGTTTCGGGGCCCTATAACTAAATGCTCTGCCACCTGCAGTTTTCTTGTGTATTCTAGGGACCACGAAGTAACCAGCTTCCTGGGATCTCAATGGCCCACCTGGAGTGTATTGGATAAGAAGGTCTTGCAAGTAGAGAGGTGCCAGTCCCTAGTGCTTTAAATGCTAATAAGAGAGCTTTGAAATCGATCCTGTAGCACACGGGGAGACAGTGAGAGAAGCTAATACTGGAGTGATGTGTTCTATGTGTGGCATGTTGCCCAAACGATCTCAAGCTTGTATTTGTCACTGAAGAAGGACAGTTTAACCCAAAGTGCCTCCTTCACTATCATTTAGAAAACCAACACCAATGCAGTCATGACATATACTACCTTCCCACGAGAAAGTAACATCATAAAGGTCATGCTTTAACACAAGTTCACTACAGTTTCGTTGTGGCTGTTGTTACGTACTGTGTGCACATGGTTCTAAGACTGTTCAGAAGCTTTATTCTGGGATCATTTTATTCAGGCACCATGTCTGACCTTGGCTACTGATGTCCCTCTACCTCTCTCTGCTGTACTGGATGCTTTTTTCCTCTGGCTCTCGGGGAAGATGCAGAGTGGTTTTCAGTTGGAACAGAAAGAAAGGAGAAGACAGGGGTGGTAGTCTGATGTGATAGAGGCAGCTACGCCTGCTGCGTGGATGACGATGAAACAAGCAGCTATATCTGTATGTGTTCCTGTGCTGGTTAATGCATTCGACTAACCCTGTGTTTTATCCACCCCCATCCTCCCACAGCTTCCTCTTCTCTTCAGTGAGCTGGACCCTCCCCTCCCCGCATTCTCCACTCTCTCACTCTCACTCTCTCTCTCTCACTCACTCTCTCTCTCTCTCTCTCTCTCTCTCTCTCTCTCTCTCTCTCTCTCTCTCTCTCTCTCTCTCTCTCTCTCTCTCTCTCCTCAGGCTTATTCTGCTCCACTCTCACCTCTCCCTTTAACTAACTGTGCTTTATCGCATGAACACCGTATCTGTGTTTGCCTTGCCACGGTTCTCGAAGACATCCTTTTTTATTAGACGTTTTCTCATTGTATAGTGTATATAGAAATATAGAGGGGTGAGTGTTATGTAATGCATAATGGAATATCTTCAGGGCTTTCTTGAAACGCTTGTTCCATAAACTAATTAAGTGATTTATTTTTACATACGCTTGATTTTAAATGAAGGCCTTTTATGGGGCAGCTGAATTATACGATCTCGCTTTGCTAATCTCTCACACAGTACATCCTGTTTTTTCGTATCTTGTTGTGTAACGAACACAGGCCATTCTCATGCACTACAGGAGAGGATCGTACCATTTTGATGTATAGGAAAAGGGTGAGACAGTTAGTATTATGTAATTTCAAACTACTTAAATAAAGTACAAGTTACTTGGCAGTTAGGTGTCCTTTGGCAGTCCACACACCATTGTCTATGTAGGAAAGAGTGATTTTGTGTACCAAATACAAAATAATTATTTCAGTTTCTTGGGAGGTCAACTTTCCAGCATCATTCTTCTTTTCATTTATTCCAAGAACAATATTGAAGTGGGGCCAGGGAGCGCTTAATATCTTTTGGCAGGGTGATTTGCATGGGGGATCAGGGTTTCACTCCCAGCAATCTCTAGCATTACAATTAATTCATTAATATATCCAAGTATATACTGTAAATGATTAAACTGTAACCTGTAACTGTGGGACAATAAAAATGAATGGTGCCGATTCACATTTGGTTCTCCTTCGGTGAGTTTTGGGTAATTTGAGATATATTCTGATTTAAGAGAGACGTCTGTTTAGCTCGGTAAATGTGTGTGGCTTGAATATGCGTAAATTGCTATGGGAAGGGGAGTTTTATTCCCAGTGCTGTAAGTCGGTTTCTCCCACTGGATGTAACAGTATAAAACCACTTGCAGAAGATAAGGTACTGTGGGCTGGTTTGCTTGTTAAAACAAGACTCTGTGGTGCATGTGCTGTCAGTGAGCCCTAGTGGTACCCTTGGATCTAGCTGGAATTAAGTCTATGAGGGGGAGTGAGCTACAAAAAGTAGGCATGAAGACAGGCTGAATAAAGAGTCTACAGAGTCTGCAGTGTTAATAGTGTGGTGTAAAACAGTGAATGCACAGTTAAAATTATTATAAATTCATTCCAAATAGAAGGTTTAGGATTATATAATGCACCAATTACATTTAGCTTGCCTTTGACCATTCAGAGAAATTGACTCTTCTACGTAAAGGGACGCAAAGAGCTTTGATGTGTCTTATCAATGCGATTACGCCACTCTCTCCAAGGAAGCCGTGAAAGTCAAGGAAAGTCATGCTACAGCTTCTAATGCAGGGGACAACATCAGGTTTTCTGATGCTGGAGACACGTGCTCACTAATCCCAAGCTTGGTTCACACATTGCAGTTTATGGATTGAGACACGTTCAACTTTTAACATACTTTCCACTTTTGAGAACTCATCACAGCCCTCCTCATTTGACATGTGATATACACTCACCTAAAGGATTATTAGGAACACCATACTAATACTGTGTTTGACCCCCTTTCGCCTTCAGAACTGCCTTAATTCTACGTGGCATCGATTCAACAAGGTGCTGAAAGCATTCTTTAGAAATGTTGGCCCATATTGATAGGATGGCATCTTACAGTTGATGGAGATTTGTGGGATGCACATCCAGGGCACGAAGCTCCCGTGCCACCACATCTCAAAGATGCTCTATTGGGTTGAGATCTGGTGACTGTGGGGGCCAGTTTAGTACAGTGAACTCATTGTCATGTTCAAGAAACCAATTTGAAATGATTCGACCTTTGTGACATGGTGCATTATCCTGCTGGAAGTAGCCATCAGAGGATGGGTACATGGTGGTCATAAAGGGATGGACATGGTCAGAAACAATGCTCAGGTAGGCCGTGGCATTTAAACGATGCCCAATTGGCACTAAGGGGCCTAAAGTGTGCCAAGAAAACATCCCCCACACCATTACACCACCACCACCAGCCTGCACAGTGGTAACAAGGCATGATGGATCCATGTTCTCATTCTGTTTACGCCAAATTCTGACTCAACAGAAATCGAGACTCATCAGACCAGGCAACATTTGTCCAGTCTTCAACTGTCCAATTTTGGTGAGCTTGTGCAAATTGTAGCCTCTTTTTCCTATTTGTAGTGGAGATGAGTGGTACCCGGTGGGGTCTTCTGCTGTTGTAGCCCATCCGCCTCAAGGTTGTACGTGTTGTGGCTTCACAAATGCTTTGCTGGATACCTCGGTTGTAACGAGTGGTTATTTCAGTCAAAGTTGCTCTTCTATCAGCTTGAATCAGTCGGCCCATTCTCCTCTGACCTCTAGCATCAACAAGGCATGTTCGCCCACAGGACTGCCGCATACTGGATGTTTTTCCCTTTTCACACCATTCTTTGTAAACCCTAGAAATGGTTGTGCGTGAAAATCCCAGTAACTGAGCAGATTGTGAAATACTCAGACCGGCCCGTCTGGCACCAACAACCATGCCACGCTCAAAATTGCTTAAATCACCTTTCTTTCCCATTCGGACATTCAGTTTGGAGTTCAGGAGATTGTCTTGACCAGGACCACACCCCTAAATGCATTGAAGCAACTGCCATGTGATTGGTTGGTTAGATAATTGCATTAATGAGAAATTGAACAGGTGTTCCTAATAATCCTTTAGGTGAGTGTACATTGATGCTCCCATTTGAACAAAGTCTTGTTTCCTAGCACACAAATTAAATAACACTGTAATGCATGTCTCTCCAACAATAGCTTGGATGCTTCCGGTGACCAAGTTGGGGATTACTGCTCTGTAATATTTACTGTACTGTTAATCTTCCAGAAGATTAAACATGATGACGAAGGGCTAAACTTCTTAGTCAAGTCAACAAAATGGTATTTCTTAAACACTAGTCAAATATTTTGAATGTTTTTCACTGCTAAATAAAAGCAGGGCCAAAGGAACACAGGCTGTTTTGCAGTTCAGCTGGTGGACACTTCAATACTGAGGAATCATTCCAGGCCTGTTTTGAATCCTCTCTTGGACAATAGTCAACTTTCCTGAAATACAAATGTTTAAACCTGTCTTCCTTTTACTTTTTTTTAAACTTAAAACTACTACTGATATTCAAAATAACATATTGGATTTATTCAGTAACGCGTCCATCTTGAATGATCCGCAACTGCCGTACAAGAACAAAGGGCTCATTTCATCACGACTGAAGTGCAATAAAGATTCTGTGGCGATCGTGTCTGTGCGCAGTATACAGTATATAAGATACAGAAGTGACAAATTGCTCAGGTAATTAAATACAGGGGCCAAAGTCTGAAAGGCTACACTGAGACATTTAATTTGAGCAAAATTAACACGCCGAAATAAGTGACTTTAATGACCACAGTGAGCATCTCGGGCTCATCTAAAAGGCAGCACCTCCTGCGACACAGGGCCCCCTCTGTCACGACACTTGTATGTAATTTATGGTAGCATTACAGCAGCAGTGTAATTATCCTTCCAAGTACTGACCAGGCCCAGCTGTGCTTAGCTCTGGAGATTTGACAGGATCAGGTTGCAAATGTTACAGCTCTTTTCCTCTTTTCTCTCTCTTTTCAATAGTGGACCACACATAATCAGTAATCCAGAGTGTGGGTTATATGAATTTTGTATTGACCAATGGTAATCTATAGCCTTCTAACATGACTCCTGGTGGCAGTCAGTGGGCAGGTGGTTCGGCCCTTACAGTTCATGTGTGCTCGCTAATCAGGAAAAAAATAAATCTGCTAAAAATCTCAGGCAGGCCGCACCCTTGGGTCAGGCGGATTGGATAACCCTGTTATAGCTGATTGAAAATAAATAAATAAAAGCACAAATGACAATGGTTTGCAAACCAAGCACAAGATCCAATGTAAAAATATCCATTTCCAGCTAAATGGAGAGATCAGCGATGTAATGCTTATGAGCACAGTGCCTGCAGTAAACTGTCCAGTCTGGTTGGTGCGCAGCTGTAATGTATGCGATTATATATTTGCAGAGCGGTGTGGAGTGGTAAACGCAGAACAATGTACTAGGGGAAAGGCGGTGAATGAAAAAACAAGATTCCTCAACCGGTATATTTGGCACTAAAGAAACATTTTAAATACAACAAATGATGATGATGATGATGATGATGATAATAATAATAATAATATATACGTACACTTACATATAGATTTATGTTTATCTTGGCACACAATCTTCAAGACTTAGCAAAGTGACGCATCTGTAAAACTTTAATGGATGCAGAAAGTCACAGTGAAGGGATGAAATCAGCTTTCTAAACACAGTATCACTGCCTCCGTCTCTCAGCCTCCTGTTCCAGACAGCAGTGATGACCTGTTCCCGGGGCAGAGCTTCATTCGGAGCACCTTGTCACCGCGTGAAACACACTCTCCTCCCTCCCTGCCATGCCGTGGCGGTGCTCAGCGAGGTGGAGGAGGCTGCAAGGTTGCTGTGCGCTCTGCTGTGTTCGCTCCCATTATGCTGGCTGTGGTGTGAGTCACCCCCGTCGACGAGGCGGCACAGAGGTGTGAATGAATGTGATTCCTAAGAAAAGAACTGCAGTCTCTATCCTCCCGGGGATGGAGCCTGAGCCTCCTCACTCTCTCCCCCCCGAGAGGCAGACGAGGCAGGTCTGCGATTGCTGGGAGAAGCTGTAGGAAAACTCTGCAAACAAGTGTACACAGGGCACGCAGTACACGGTTAGAACAGACTTTGTGAAGTGTCTTTCAGTCTTTGGATAGTGTCCCCTCGTGTGAGAGGTAATGAAGGGTAGGCTCTCAAGTGTCTCCTCTGGTCAAAGCTGGTGTGAAGACCAGGGTCCGGACTGGCACGGTGCTGTTGGGATTTGGGGGTTGGCATGACTTGCAGAGTTCTAAGGTCTGCTCTGGTTGGCACGAGCCCCTGACATCAGGATCGTTTCATCATCATCACCCTTCACGTTGTTACGATGTCAAAATTGATTTGTCTGTGAAAAATAAAGTCCAGATTCAGGCTGGGCTCGGATCATATGAAGCTTCCTTTCAGGTTGTGGTCTGTCTTGTTCATAGCAGCTGAGACTTAAAGCCCATTAAATAGTTTGCCCTTCTTCTTCTATCTGTTGTTCAAGCCAAACACATGCATATTTATGTCCAATCTGATGTACAGTGGCTCTTTTCCACATCAATTATTTTCTGTTTTTTATTTGTAATTAATTTAGATCAATATGCAGATTATAATTTTCACGTTGACTTTATGGACATTTTCTGTGTTCAGTGGCAAAAACTCTAATTAAATCCATTCTGATTTCATGTTGTAACACAATGACGTGGAAAAGTCCAAGGAGGGTGAATACTTTTGAGAGCCACTGTATCCTTTTCCGACATATTCGGACACAGAGTCCAATCTGCCGTTCATCAGTGCAGTAATTTATGGATGCTCAACTTAAGGCCACAATTATGAAATGCAAATAATCAGCAACCACTGGAGGAAAAGAAAAAAAGAAGCAGCTGTAAATGTTATATTAATGGGTGCCACCCTCTCATTTTCAGCTGATTGTTAAGGCTGGTCGTAAGGCAATGCTCCCCAGTGTGAAGTCCTGCCAAGCTGGAGGTGAAATGGCATTTCTGTTTGTCACGGTTCAGAGGCAAATGCAGTCCTCCAGCCAGCTTCATCTCTATGTCATTAACCACCGTGAAATCAACACAATGAAAAATAATTCTACAGTGCGCAGACCAGCCTGCAGGAGTTTATACCAACCAGTTATCATCAGTATGGCACCACCATGTCATGTGTTCAGTATGTACAAGAGATGGAGGTACAATTCACTGGACTCACTGATGCTTGTCATGGCTGACCGCTAGGCCTCCACTGTGACGAGGCCTAGCTGTCAGGAGAAAGACATCTATATAATACTCGAGTTTGGACCTGAGGCACAAAACATGTAAAATAACAAAATAGTATTACGCTACCTGTTCCTACACTTTAGATCCCATACACAGCTAGGTTTTATGTAATTGTGATTTACCTAATCCTTGACTAGTACACAAAATATACTACCTGTGTGGTTTACTGAGATTCAGTTATGCAGACGTTCAATAGCGGGGAGGGCTGTCAGATTGCGTTGACTTGAAGTCTGATGCCCATGTCAGTGGAGGTACATTAGGATGTATGAATAATTCCCTTACCAAAAAGTCAGCTTTTCTTGTTTGTTATCAAACTGGGGAAGAAGCTAGCTAAAGCTTGGTACCTGCATGTAGTTTGTATTTGGGTTTGTTGCCCTGGTTTATGGAATATATAAAGTCAATTAGGAAGGTATATGAATCTGTGTATATATTTGCAAAAATACACCGATCAGCCATAACATTATGACCACCTGCCTAATATTGTGTAGGTCCCCATTTTGCTGCCAAAACAGCCCTGACCCGTCGAGGCATGGACTCCACTAGACCTCTGAAGGTGTGCTGTGGTATCTGGCACCAAGACGTTAGCAGCAGATCCTTTAAGTCCTGTAAGTTGCGAGGTGGGGCCTCCATGGATCGGACTTGTTTGTCCAGCACATCCCACAGATGCTCGATTGGATTGAGATCTGGGGAATTTGGAGGCCAAGTCAACACCTTGAACTCGTGATTCATCAGACCAGGCCACCTTCTTCCATTGCTCCGTGGTCCAGTTCTGATGCTCACGTGCCCATTGTAGGCGCTTTCGGCAGTGGACAGGGGTCAGCATGGGCACCCTGACTGGTCTGTGGCTACGCAGCCCCATACGCAACAAACTGCGATGCACTGTGTGTTCTGACACCTTTCTATCAGAACCAGCATTCACTTTTTCAGCAATTTGAGCTACAGTAGCTCGTCTGTTGGATCAGACCACACGGGCCAGCCTTCGCTCCCCACGTGCATCAATGAGCCTTGGCCACCCGTTACCCTGTCGCCGGTTCACCGCTTTTCCTTCCTTGGACCACTTTTGATAGGTACTGACCACTGCAGACCGGGAACACCCCACAAGAGCTGCAGTTTTGGAGACGTTCTGACCCAGTCGTCTAGCCGTCACAATGTGGCCCTTGTCAAAGTCGCTCAGATCCTTACTCTTGCCCATTTCTCCAGCATCTAACACATCAACTTTGAGGACAAAATGTTCACTTGCTGCCTAATATATCCCACCCACTGACAGGTGCCATGATAACAAGATTATCAGTGTCATTCACTTCACCTGTCAGTGGTCATAATGTTATTGCTGATTGGTGTAAGTTTGTATGATTTATAAGACCATATTCTAAAGCCAACATCACAAAGCAGCCGGTCATAGAGTTTCAGTCTGCCCTTATTGCTGGTGTACGGCTGCAGGGGAGACTGAGGGGGCATTTTTGGGATGTTACATTGTAGAAGCTTATAAATAGGCTAACAGATTAATTCTTATCAACTTATATTGTGCTTATTCTTTACATTATTGATATTCAAGAAGACCATGTCTCACATATATAATGCTTCCTGGAAAAACAATAGTTTTCCAATTGTTTTAAGGAAAATAATAATAATAAACAATATCTATCTATATATATATATATATATATATACACTCACCTAAAGGATTATTAGGAACACCTGTTCAATTTCTCATTAATGCAATTATCTAACCAACCAATCACATGGCAGTTGCTTCAATGCATTTAGGGGTGTGGTCCTGGTCAAGACAATCTCCTGAACTCCAAACTGAATGTCTGAATGGGAAAGAAAGGTGATTTAAGCAATTTTGAGCGTGGCATGGTTGTTGGTGCCAGACGGGCCGGTCTGAGTATTTCACAATCTGCTCAGTTACTGGGAATTTCACGCACAACCATTTCTAGGGTTTACAAAGAATGGTGTGAAAAGGGAAAAACATCCAGTATGCGGCAGTCCTGTGGGCGAAAATGCCTTGTTGATGCTAGAGGTCAGAGGAGAATGGGCCGACTGATTCAAGCTGATAGAAGAGCAACTTTGACTGAAATAACCACTCGTTACAACCGAGGTATGCAGCAAAGCATTTGTGAAGCCACAACACGTACAACCTTGAGGCGGATGGGCTACAACAGCAGAAGACCCCACCGGGTACCACTCATCTCCACTACAAATAGGAAAAAGAGGTTACAATTTGCACAAGCTCAACACAATTGGACAGTTGAAGACTGGAAAAATGTTGCCTGGTCTGATGAGTCTCGATTTCTGTTGAGACATTCAGATGGTAGAGTCAGAACTTGGCGTAAACAGAATGAGAACATGGATCCATCATGCCTTGTTACCACTGTGCAGGCTGGTGGTGGTGGTGTAATGGTGTGGGGGATGTTTTCTTGGCACACTTTAGGCCCCTTAGTACCAATTGGGCATCGTTTAAATGCCACGGCCTACCTGAGCATTGTTTCTGACCATGTCCATCCCTTTATGACCACCATGTACCCATCCTCTGATGGCTACTTCCAGCAGGATAATGCACCATGTCACAAAGGTCGAATCATTTCAAATTGGTTTCTTGAACATGACAATGAGTTCACTGTACTAAACTGGCCCCCACAGTCACCAGATCTCAACCCAATAGAGCATCTTTGGGATGTGGTGGAACGGGAGCTTCGTGCCCTGGATGTGCATCCCACAAATCTCCATCAACTGCAAGATGCTATCCTATCAATATGGGCCAACATTTCTAAAGAATGCTTTCAGCACCTTGTTGAATCAATGCCACGTAGAATTAAGGCAGTTCTGAAGGCGAAAGGGGGTCAAACACAGTATTAGTATGGTGTTCCTAATAATCCTTTAGGTGAGTGTATATATATATATATATATATATATATATATATATATATATATGTATATATATATATTTATCTATCTCTCTCTCTCCCTCCCTCTCTCTCTCTCTCTCTCTCTCTCTCTCTCTCTCTCTCTCTCTATATATATATATATATATATATATATATATATATATATATATATATTACTTATATTATTATATATTACATTACTCCTCTTTGAAATGGTACCAAAAAATATGCATGACTATTGTCTAGTTCCCCTGTTCTTCATATGCATAAAATAAAATGTGAAATTAGTGTAATTTGTGTATAGGCCCTGTTGTTTATTAGCAGCTAAAATAAGGATGTTGATGTGGATTTATTTTGAAGATGGCTATTGAAAAACATCACTGAGAGCCTCTGCTTTTTCTGTCCGCCTCTAAAGACAGTCAAAAACAAGCATGCAACAAAGCATGCGTCAGGTCACCCTCCCACCGAGCAGGCGTCGTCTCGATTATAGGTTTTCTTAACCAGGGAAAGGGCAGGAGACAGCAGTGATACTCTGTAATTAATAAATGTATTTGCAGTGTGGGTAGGCTGTGTTCCTCAATGAGCAGGCTGTCTTTTGTTAGCAGTATTTTGCCCCTGAATTTATATCTCTCTCCCATAGAAAGATCTCCTGCCTCTCCTGCCCTCTTACTGTGGCACGACTCGATCCACTGATTCTCAAGCCCACAGACAGAGGAGTGGGCTGCACTAGCTTCTCAGAGGAAGCCAGCCTCGTTTACAGCTGGCTAGACGCCGCAGTGGCAGCTCTGAAGTTGCCCATGCTCTTCCACACATCTGCCCACTCACATGTCTGTGCCGTGTGACGGAGGAGATTCAGAATGTGAGTGTGTGTGTGTGTGTGTGTGGGTGTGTGGGTGTGTTGGTGTAGTATGGAACAGAGAAGCATCACAATGAGAGAGGTGGTGAAGGGAGGAGAGGGGGGGAATGGGATAAGAGATGGGAGGGAGGCAGAGAGATCGTTCGCTGTCAGGTTGAGCCTGGCTTTGAAGAGGCAGTGTTTAAAGTCATCACTCTGTAACGCATATGTGCAGAATGACTAAAAGGAAGCAAAAGGCGAGGATGAAAACCCATGCTTCGCTAGAGAGGAGTGGTAGCCATGGCAACTAGACTCTCGCTATTCTGCACTAGTACTTCTCCTCTCGTGATCCCTTCACTGGCCCTGTGTGTTAACTGAACCAATTAAGCTGAGAAATCAGGAAACAAGTGTATTTGCGTCCTAAATTTCTGATGTATGACTGCATAGAGCATCGTCGGTTATATCTGTCAAAGACTGCTTAGAGGTAATACCTTTCTCCAAATGCTGTTTTGGAGCTGTGTTTCTGAGGGGCCTGAAACATGTCTCCTCCTTTTTCTTAGCTCTTACTCTTGTGGTTGTTTGGTACAGTCCGCCTACTATTTAGGGCTTGAATCTCAATGCTTATGTATCTATGCATCGTACACAGTCTGCTCTGTAACTGTAGCTGAGTTCTTTGCTCTTATTTCTCTAATATTTCTTGAATATCTGAGATTAACTGGGATGTGAATGCTCATTTGAAGTCCAGAGGAAAAAAATAAATATATATATATTTTCGTTTTTTTAATGCGTCTTCACAGAATCCCCTTGAATAGAGTTAGAAGCCTCTGGGAATTCACAGCATTTGATGATTATCTTAAACTGCACCTCAGTACTTAAGGATTTTAAGAGCGGAGGGAGAGAAAGCAGCAGGGAGATCACTAATCCAACTGGGAGCTAAACTCTCTTGATTGTAGTATCAGGAATTCTAGAAACAAAATCCACTTCTGATTTGATTGGGTCAAAGTACAGAACATTTTCCTCCTAACTAAGAACAGTTACATAAACCACTTCCTTGGGATACTACTGAGGTGCAGGTGAATTATGGGAGTGAGTTGAAAGTAGGTCAAGCGACTGAGCCCCACACTTACAGGTAATGGGAAGAGGACTCATGCTGCGTGAGGTGCTTATATATTGCCGAGCTGAGCGTGTGCTGGAGAGAGGCTCCTGCCAACAGGTGTACGCGAGGCAGCAGCTCCTGCGGCAGTGTGTGGAACAGCTCGGCAGTGTGCCAGGGGGGCCGTCTAAAAGACATATTGATTCAGGCTTCTCGCAGCGTGGAGAACTGATTTAGTTCTAGTGAGGAGAGGAAGCTGTTTTATCCCACCTAGTCCACTTTTAGCCCAGTTTGCATTGTATTCACAGTTAGCTCGGCAATAGGTGAAATCCATTTGCAAGGTCTCCGCAGTGACTGTTGCTTATCAGGGCATGCATCTAAGAAGGGTAGCTTGTGCGTCACTTTAATTTCCCACCTGTCCCCCCATATAACTCCCACAATCCCCCATCTATTAATATCTGGAAACTCCTTGAATTCTCGCCATTCGATTCACATCTCTATAACAGGGCCCTACCTCAGCAGCCTTTGAGAGCAGCTTAGAGCTCTGAGGTCACTGGCATGGCGGCATTTGACAACAGACTTACTAATAATTCAAAAATAGAAGACACACCCTGGCAAATTAGGGATTCAGTATAAAGAGCAGTCTGGGCACAACTCACTCCAGGAGTTAAAAACCAATAATACAAAAATCTGATATAAAAAGCAGTGCTTGATTCCTGGACTTGCACTTTGCAGCACATTAATTTGGTGAAGATTATGTGACAGAATATCAGACACAGGTACATGACACTGTCTCATGTGAAAGCATGTCACACGCATTTGGATTCTCATATTTAAATCATCTGTTTCTTAGAAAGATCTCAGTTAACTTCAGAACAAAACTTTGAAGGAACTTGCAGGCCAGTGCACTCGCATTCTCATGACCATATCACATAGCTATCTTTATAATCTATTGCCTTCCTGCTGCTAATATCTAGGCAAGCCAGCCACATAGGTTTACATATTTATTTAACATACATGTATCCTCTTTAACCTCTCCAGAGTGAACACTTGGGTCCAGATACTGACTCTGAAGACTAGAAATAGCCCACATTTTGGCATCACCTACTTCATGTGAAAGAAAAGTATGACATGATGCCCAAGGTGCTCTGCTCTGCATCATTGGAGTGACCTCACTACAACCAAAGTCGTTCTCACCTTTCCAAAATGATGTCAATTTTTAGTTCCCGCAGCATAATACTACAATATGTTAATACTGCCTCTTCATAGGTAACAGCAGTTTAGCAAAGGATTACTGTACTCCAGTTCAGAAGCAACTTAAAAAACAAAAACACCTCTGGAGCCAACTGGCAGCGTGTTACAGATATGGAATAGAGGGACGAAGCTCTGGATGCTGCCCCCAGCTACACACTTGTAAAGTCTACGGGTTATTTTGTTGCTAAAGAAAACATTGCTTCAGACCTGTTCGTATTAAGACGTCCATGTCCTTGCAGTGGGGTCACAGGGATGCTGTGTACAATGCATGACCTTGGAGCAGACAATTCCTGTAAAAAAAAAAAAAAGATTGTTCTGTCATCTGTTTGATCGTATAGTCTTTTTCACACTCATCTTTCAAGCTGCACAGTTTCTGTCACACAGCAAATGGCTGAAAGGCTGAAAGACTGAAAAGGGAGACCTCAGAAGAAGCTGAACATGATGATGAACACCGAAGAATGTGAGGCTGAGCTACTGCACGTAACCGAAACATTCAGGCTACAGAAAATACTACAAACATATGTCTTGGATTAATGGTGCCATGTAATCTTGAATGCCAGGTCCATCGGGCTCTGATAGAAGGCCCTTGCTCTGGGATTTGAACAGCTTTGGGGTGCTTTGTTTTCTTTGACAAACAAACACATACCTTGAGTGACTGTTGCATCACACTGTTATTTATTTGTGAGAGAATATATTTAATGATATTCATCCTTTTTGAATTTGTAAATAACCGAACCTGTTTTTTTTGGATCAAACCAATTCAGCTATGAATTTTGCAGGATTTCAACAATGAAACAACTTTGTTCGATTTCTGGTAAGCTGCACAGTATTTCCACCTGACCTGTAACAGTAAAAATAGTTTTATATGACCTGGGGTCCAATAGATGAAATCTGTCTCAAAAGGCAATCTCAGTAAGGCAATCTTTGGCAGAGGGATTAGCATTCATCTCTGCTTCCAGTGAATGAAAATGTTTGCAAAGAGCAAAGGTCTGTGGGTTTTGTTGTAGAAAACTAGCTATGCTTCTGATAAAGATTTTATTTGTAAGATAAAGATGCTTTTGAAAGCATTTGTCGTAATGCAATATAGTCAAGGCTCTGTTCTTCAACAGGAAGATCAAATGAGGTAAAGCCATTAAGCACTCAGCTGTAGGTCTACCAATTCAACTCAATACTCAGTTTTGCATCGACCAAGAACATTGTGTTACTAAGGAGATGGAGCTGCTTTCTGTACCCTGAATACAAATCAGTGCTCTGACATCCATGTTTGGAATGGGAAACATACAATAAAGAAAAAGAACAGCATGACACAGGAGGTAGAATTAACTTGGTAAGTGTTTATCTGAATGTGTTCTTCTGTTACAATGGGACACGTATGGAAAAGCAAATATTTTCCATTTCCTGTTTTCACATTGTGTTCTCCACAAGTGTTGGTTGTTTATTTCAGAGCACAAAGATCACAGTTTTAAAGATCACACCCAAACTCTGTTTCTTGTTTTAAGTCATTTTTAGGAGAGACCACAGCAATACAGGAGTTTGAAAAGAAAACAGTTGTTTTTATTCATAGAACAGGTTAATGAGTACAGAAAATGTGTTACTCACTTAGCCGCTAGACCTGATTAGAGCTGCTATTCCGCCCCTGTCTTGCTGTGGAAGGTTCCTGGAGTTCCTTAGATCTTCTGACTAACCCCTGGAGTTCAAAGGTGTCCATAGGTTTGGGACAGAGTTTCCTATACCATAAAAAGAGCCTCTCTTGAAGTCTCCACTTGGTAAGAGACTGTTGAGGATCTCAGAATCCCAAAACTACTCAAAATAGTGTACTGGGCATATATGAGATTTATTTCTGTGCTCTGACTTAACTAACTGATATGTTGTGCTGCAATGGACTCCACATGTGCCATCAGGCCCAATACGATGTCCAGGAACGGGTTGCTGTCACACGGGTCCAAAATACTTGTTTCTGAAAGACTTTTGGCATGAAAATATCCCTCTCTAAATGACTGAAGAGCAGGAAAACCTCACGTTTAGTCAAAGTCTAATGTAGCCTACAAAAAAAAAGATTCAGTGTATACACTCAGCCCTAGTGAAAACAGATTGGATTTCAATAGGAAATGGTGTCAGTGTCCCAGTTGGCACACAAGGAGTAAATGTGTTCAAGGGTCCCCTCTTTGTTCCTGGCCTTCCCAACCCCTACAGACACTGTTAAACCAAGAATCCAAAGGAATGAACAACAGCAGACAAATGAGTGTACTCGGGACTGGCAGCGTGAGAGGCTTTAAGGAGGATCATGCAAATCATTGTCTGTACTTATTCAATATTCAATCGTGAATAAATAAAGAGTATCCTGGGGAGACGGTTTTATATGGAGTTGTGCATCATCTTTCCCTAACTTTCTTAAAAGCATGTTTGCATTGTTGATGTACAAAAAATATTGAAGCTGAAACATTTGTTTTCGGGGTCGTTTGCCATTAGATTTCTTTCAAACTGAATTCCCAACATCAACATCCTTATACGTACCTGCAGTAGGTCAAACAGGTGTTTGTGTTACAGGACAAGCCCGGGATGTCTATCGTTAGAATGTGCTGTCACTGCAATGCCAACGTTTACATTTTAATGCTCTAAAAATGGCCAACACATATCCCAGGTCCCACATCAGCATTAGTCAGACGAAGCTTTTACTATTCGAGCTCTGGAAAGATGTGGCAATCCTCACCGTGTGTTTCGTCTCCTGCCAATTCACAGCCTACATTTTGTAAAATTGTCGTTTCCCCATTTGGTTTATGACTCAGGGTATATGAATTCCAATATGAAAACAATCATGATTATGTTGAACATCTAATGTCAGGAATATGTTTTGGCACAGTTGACAGTTAGCGGTAAACAGTGTTTACTGTCAACACCTCGGAGTGCCGTATAACACTTCGATATGGGAATCTCGTACGGGCTGCTGGCAGGTTCTCCTCACATCCTTTGAGAGAAACGCTTCAGCTTTATTGGTCTTCATCTCCAAGTGGAAACCAAGTGAACTGGAAATGCAACCCGAGGGAGAGGGGATCCTGGAGAGTTCAGCTGGATGTCCATGTACAACTTCATGATGAAGACGATGAAGGAGAACGTGGACAGACTGGGGATTTTCTCAGCCTTCCAGTTCAGCTCCAAAATCTTGGGGTTCATCACTACAACGTTAAAGCTCTCCCCCCCCCCACCATGGCATGGGAAGAGACTTTCTCCCCAGAGACCAGTCACTGAATACCTGCAGAGCAACACCGAGGCAAGCATGTAGGGCAGCGCCTGGATTCAATCTGCTGTCTCAGATTCATTCTAAGAACACAAGGCACATATGTATTTGTGAGAGTTAACTTCAGTTTGAATACAAAGGGAGATCGGGTCATTGTACAGGTGCTTTTCAGGTGCAATTTTTCAGGAATAGCTTAGTCCAGTTTAGTCACTGCCACGGTCTCTTCTGCTTCCTGGTCACAGTCCAAATCCAAGTACATGAAATTGTGAATTACCTCCCCACCATCCTCGAAATCTGACCACTTTAATTCTGTACACCGATGCCATCTGCTGGATATTCCACACACAGCACATAACTCAAGCAGATCATGGTTGGCATTTCAAACAGCTTGACATTTGAGTGTCTGTGCATCTGTTTCTCAGTCTCTTCGCATGCGAGACAGCTTATTTAGCTTGACATTCACAGTACGTTACACCTTCACTCCCACGTTATGAAGAGAGTCCAAACAATACAAATACACAAGAAAAACTAGAACAGAAATTCAAACTTTCCCGAAGAACGGTGAAAGCATGAAACTGAGCACGGTGCAGAAACACAGCAGGAATTGGTGAGTAACGGCTTGTGAATCATACAGAATGTATGGTAGATGGAGGAAAAAAAAAAAAAACAGTTGCGATGGTACAAGACTCACTCCGTGTCCCTGAAGTGTTTCTTAAACATTTCCATCTGCTGCTGACAGAGGGGGGTGGTGTTTGCCAGGAAAACAACTTTCCTCTTCCATGGCAACAACCGTCTCTCTAGGATCTGGGCCAGCACAACAGGGTCGAAGCTTCATGGTGGGGGACACCCTCACTGCAACTGACACAAGGTAACGGACAAAAAAATGGATGGATCAATATAATCAGGTGAAATCAAAAGGGAATCGGTGTTCACAGTGCACTCTGAGAAACCAAAGTGTCGGAGTCCTAGAATAATTCTGTGCCTTAGATCCTCATGAATAATGCATGATTGTTACTAAAGGTCAGTATCATTATTATAAATACATATGGCTAACCTGTGCTGGCGTCTAAAACATCAATTTCTGCGTCCAATTATGATTTCAATAAAAAAAAAAACAAAAAAAAAACACACACACGAGAAGCCACAGAAATGAACACCCAGTCTTCTTTGAATAACATCATAATCAACAACAATAATAATAATAATAATAATAATAATAATAAATTGCACAACAATAGGTATACCAGAATGGGGATTTGGTCATTTTGATTGACAGTGGTCAGGGGTGGGCAAACTGCAGAGCTAATGCAGTTTCTTTGATACCCCTGATGTGCTAGCATGTGTCTAGCTGTAAAATCTGCAATACCCCCCAAGAAATGGAAACGATATATAAGAATAAGGAATTAAATAGTTCATTTTGTGTAATTCTTTCCATTCGTGTCTGGAAAGTGCATTTTTAAACTGCATTTCTTGAAGGGATTTAGCCTACTTTTTTGAGGTGATAATTGCCTTCAGACACCTACAGATGGTTGCTTAAGCTCCCAGACACTGTTATGTAACTGTGCAATGCTAATGTCAGACTTTACGCGACAGTGATAGACAACTCAGTACATTTTACATGCAAAAATAATATGCTCTTAAAAACATTTTATGGTAATAAAAATAACAAGATGCATTACAATTAGCATCGTGAGCGATAGCAGAAAGCAACCTTTTTGAATTTGTATTTATATTTACAAGGCAAAGTATTATTATATAGTGATTTATTTATTGGGAGACACCCTTACTAATGCAAGAAAAACCTAATGTATAATATAATTTTAATGGCATAAAGATTCAGCCTGATTTGCAATATTTATATTACAAGTACCTAAAACTTCAATACATCTGTAATAACATGATTCAGTAGCACAAGGAAGCATATTTTTGAGAGCTTTTGGGAATATGTCCAGTTTTGTGAAAACAACAAAATAATTGCTGGAACAATAATTTCCTGTGAAAGTGTGTGGTATCTAACATATTGCCCTGTTCAGGATTTTATGCTTTTCAGACATAAGTGAAACTCACACAACATTTGTCATTTATTATTATTTTTTTAATTTGTATCACATTTACAGTGTTCTAAGGAACAACAAATATCAATTTACACCCACCCAACACAGTGAGTTTTCTTGTGCATGAGCCACTATTAAAATCTGCTTGTGGTGATCCTGGACATCTGTGCATGGCACAATGAAATATAAAAGTGCAGTACAGTACGTAACAGGCATACTGGTAAGGCTGACAACAGAAGCTGCAGATTATCAGGCGGTGTGCTAGGACATCCATGTGAGGACACATCTACATCTCAGATCCAACAGGACTTTAACAGCAATTATTAACCATTCAGAGTTTCACCCAATTGCTTAAGAATAATCAGAGAATCCTTTCAATGGCATTAAATGAAACCTGGGAAAATCACATTACAACTGGTAAATTACCAAAAGTAGAAGTATTTCTAAAGCAAGGCATTGGAATGGCATTAGTAAATTGGATTTCATTATTTTGACTGAATCCAAATTTGACATCATTTTACTACACCTGCACAATAAACTGCGGAGCATTGGGGAGCTTTGTTGACCTCAGGTGACCTGCTCAGAAACTCAACTGATTGAGAATAGTGCAACATGGGAATATACAAAAAGGGGCCGATATAAACTACACCAGCAAACTAGTACAGTGGGAAGAAACTAAAGAAGTCCCTAATGAGAAGATCTGAAGATATGAGTGTAGAGACATAACCAGGTAATACCGACTACAATCTCTAGCATTACCGATACTTTAAACCCATAGTGAAACTTCCAGAAGAGAATTTTTGTTTTTCATACAAGTAAATAAACCAACAATCTGCATGCAAGTACATTTCATATTGTAACATTCTTAAGTTGTTTTGTCAAGCAAACAGGAATCTCACCTTAATCCACTGTAAAGGTTTAAAATCTATACATCCTATTAATGGAAGTTTCACACATAATGGCAGAGCACATGTATCTGTCTGTGCTTTGGCTGTTTTCAAAATGGATTCCTAATGCTGGGCAGCTGCACACAAAACTATTTACTGAACATGGGGGAGGGGCAGGATTCTGCTTTCAGGCTAAGATCAGCATTGTGTGGAAGTCCGAAATGTGTATATAATGTCTGATACGAAACAGGTGGAAGAATTCAAAATGAAAATGACTTATTGGGCCTCACTTAATTTGTCACTCTTGGCGCTTAAGTTGCCAAGCCCAATGTGTGTCAGGAGGGTTTGATTTGGCACAAAAAAAACAAAAACAAAAAACATGCAGAAGTAAAAACACAGGGAAAATAATAAACATTTCTAACGGACTGTCAATGAGTAATTTCAGCACCAGGTATTCAGTATAGACAACATTTTGCACTTTTTTCAAGCCGATTGGCTTCAAATGCTATAGAAATTGATGTAGTTGGAGCTTTCTAATACAAATTGCATATTCCAGGGTTATGCAGAAGTCATGTGTGCACTGAAATAGAAACCCCTTGGAGGCAACAGCAAGTAGAGGAGTTAGATTTCTACTTATCAAATGTCCAGATCTCCAGCCCAGCAACAGGGGAAGGTTTTATGGGACACTCACTCAGTCTTAGAATTATATAGGATACATTAAACCAACCAGAATTACTAGTACATTTTAAAGCAAAGATATAGTTTTAAACTCACACACAGATGCATATATGTACATAAACAATACAGTGACGATCGCTTATACACTACAACTGTTTTCAGCGACATCTGGGGAAGTTATACTTTAAAATCTCACCTACACGTCCAAGAAGGATTTACATTTGTAATTGGTAGCTGAAAGATAAGAGAGCATGATCCAAGTCAGGCACCTATACACATTTTACAATATACATCATTCTAACAAAGCACTTAGAAGTCCTGAACTCATTCTTGTTTCATAATCCTTTCAATTGGAATTCTGAAGGACACTTTACTTGATTAGTTGATACTGGGATTTAAAGGCTTAAAACTTGATCATCAAAATAATACACCAACCCAGGAAAGACATCATTTTCAAACTGATCACGTTTCTTAGGCAAGATCTCTGAGTACTATAAATCTAAAATCCATTCCTCGAGTTACAGTTAGCAGCCAGGAAAAGGAAGGAAAGAACCTCAGTTATCTGTACATTCAGAGAAGGCCGCATCCCTAGTTAAGAATGTTGTGTGATGATAAAAGAGCGGTGTCTCTTCCGCTCAAAGACAGTACACAGGTAAGGTGGGGTAGGCAGCTGATACAGTCTCTCAGTACTTGGTTACTTCCAGTGCTTAGAAAAATCCCTGGCAGGCCCTCTCCTGGGAACGGTGCGGGGTGTTTCAGTCAGCAATTCCTGGGAGAAATTAGACTTTCCAGAGCTTGGCAGAGCATCCCTGTTCTTGGTCTGGGCTGCCGGATTCGAGCTCTGAGTCTGCACTGCCCTCCCGTGTTTCGTGGAGTTAAGACGCCCACATGTTCAGTCTAGCGAGAAACCAAGATCTGGCACCGTCGACTCGCAGCAGCTGCCACGCCCACAGGCAGAGACAGACGCACTACCGTATGATGTCCAAGTAATGCACGTCTGTGTAGAGGGAATTGACGAGGAGAGCGAGCAGGCGATTCCCGTCCTGCAGACAGTGGCCGGGGTATCTGATAAACTGACAGACTTGACTCAGGGTGTCTTGGAACGTGGAGTACTGCTTACTGGAAGGCATGGTGTCAAGGGTGCTCAGAGCCTGCGGGAAGACGAGCAGCGCATCACAGCATGTTGAACTGAAAACATTTCCTGTGCCTCGGGCCCATTAACCACTTCTGTGTCTGAGCTTACATGACAAGTTTTAGGAGCAGGGATGACCAACAAGCTGCGACCCCCCCATCCTCTAAAATATCTCAACCCATTACAACCACTATGTCCAACTAGTTTAGGAAACCACAAAGAAATGACCGCCTTTACATTGACAATTTATGTACTGGCGTGAATCAGTGACAATATGCAGTATTTCTGTACCTTCACTAGGTCAGACACTCACTATATGCTGCACTGTTACCACAATGATTTGGTGAGGTAGGAGGGGTACGGCCGAAAGCATTTAGAAACCCAGTGTGCCGTACCTGCTGTGCTTTGGGCGATAGCTGCAGGTCTGTGCCCTGCTGGAGTCTCAGACGGTTTTCGGCCGGGACCTGGACCATCAGGAAGGCGGACATACTGCGAGCCACCACCCGGAACCTGCAACGACATCAGAGACCTCAGCCAGATGAATGGAGAATTATAATATGGTCTGTAGAAGAACGAGGTCACACCCAGTTGCTCAGCGCTGCTACAAGTCCCCACCTGTTGGAGAGAGGGGACTTCTTGCCCAGCCCTATCGCTCCCAGGATCCCAGAGGCCATCCTCTCCTCGCCCAGCTGGGTGAGCTGGGCCTGCAGGCTGAGCAGGACCAGGATCAAGGGCTCCAGCGAGCAGCCCTCCTCCTGCTCCACCTGCACCTGCACCAGCACCAGCTGCAGGAGCTTGTGCCACCACAGGAACAGCTTGGCCTCGTCTGCCGCACTGCTGCACTCAGTCAGGGTTAAAACAGAAAGACGAGAAACAGACAAAAGACAGGTTCAGTCTCGTTACTCTGAAGTTCCGTGGCGCTCTGTCCTGCCCTGGCCCTGATGTAAGCGCTTGGGGCTCTGCACACGAGAGGCACCACTTGACTTCCAGGTGCACCTCACCTGGGGAAGACTTGGCTAATCCAGGTGTTGAGCAGCCTCAGGGTCCTCTTCTCATTGACCAGCGTCTGCTCCAGGTTGAGTCTCTGCAGGACGTAGACGTACAGCGTGAGGAAGCTGCCCAGCGCCAGGCTCTCCTGCAGGAAGTCGTCCACCGTCAACTCGGGCACCTGCAGGGACACCAGGATCGGACCCCAGCCGGAGTACTGGTCTGCACAAGCTCCTGGCATGAGAGACACAGGGAGGTGGAAGAATATCATAAGATTGGGTAGCATTCATCAGAGAGCTGTGCACATACTGACTGAGAGGATTGCTTCTTCCCCTGCTCCCTCTCACCGTCAGTGAAGTAGGCCAGGATGCAGGCCTCGGTGGTGCGGGCCATGTGGCGCACGGAGGCCAGGCAGCGGCATGCGGCGGTCAGGAGGGGCAGGACTACCAGGGCCCGGGCCCTGCGCTCCACCCAGGCGTGCAGCTTCCCGCCCAGGGCCTCGGCCGTGGACACCCCCGTGCTGTTTAACACCGTCAGCACCTCGGAGCACAACGCGCATGTGGCCATGTGGCGCTGCTGCAGGTTGGCATCTGAGGGAGACACAACACAGCCTTCAGACTCAAAGTGAAACACTTGCCACAAAGCTGAGTCCATTTCTATTTTAATTATTGACGCCACCTATAGTCTCTAGAACAATATATATTTTTTATGCCAAGACCCTTACAGGGTGTTTAACAAAACCAGGCCCCTCCAAGGGTAGCCTCAGGGATCAGAAGCTAATAAAGGCAATGTTCCAGAAAGAGGATATCACTCTCTTAGACCATGTTCAGTCTCACGGCGGTTTCGCACCTGGTGGGTTGAAGAACACAATGTCCTCCAGCAGTCTCTCCATCTCCTTTTCCAGTGCTGCCAGGCTGATGTCTCCCCGCTGGTCCAGGGTGGTCAGGAACTGAACAGCCAGGCGGGTAAAGGCCTGGCACTTCAGAGTCATGTCCTGCTGACACATTTTCACAAAAACATGTTCACAGATGCAAGCGTCCTTTTCCGCAGAAGTCAGATATATCCTACACACAGCTACCCTGTCCAAACACAGGTGTGCTCAGTTGGTACTCACGCTGTGCAGCATTCCTTCAAAGGAGGGTCCAAACCCAGCGGCCATCTTCAGCAGTTTGACGATGAGCTCTGAGGAGGAGTCCCTCTTCAGGATGAGCGCGGCGGGGTAGTGGCTGTTCACGTAGCTCATGACGTTCTGGTAGGAGGAACTGTCCACAAAGTGCCAGGGCAGCGAGGTGGACTGGCCCAGCAGGTTGAAGAGTGGAGAGTCCTACACGGATCCACAACAAGGACACATTAATCAGAGCAGGAGAAATAAGTATGCAGATCATTTTAAATACGGACCAATACACAGAAGACGCCCTAGATGCTGCTGTCTAAGTAGCGACATAACGGGTATGAAAACAAGAACTAACGTAGAATCCACTGTACTTACTTAATCTTATCTGCTTTAAGTAGGACAATTTTAAAAGACAGTTAGTTTTTTCCCCTCAAATCTTAATATCTGATATAATAGAAATGGTTTAGACTTTACAGGTGTGACACTCACAGGTTTGCCGAGGAGTTGGTCCTCCTTGGCCAGGAACACCATCATGTAGAAGAGGTAGACGACCATTGCCTGGGTCTCAGCACTGGGCTGTGGGCCAAGAGCTCCACTCAACACGCTGACCCAGTTCACCTCGCACAGCACCGCCCCCAGGAACAGGAAGCAGCTCTTGGGGCTGCCTCTCTCCACCTGCACACAAACTGTCTCAGTGGACTCGAAACCCAACCATCACATACCTCAGCAACCTGAGCTGCTGCCTTTCAGCACCGGTTCAAATACTCCCCTACAACTACTGTTACACCAGTGTTCTCAGTCAGAAGGCTAATATCACGCCTGTGGGCAGTGACTCACGAGAACGGCTCTCATTCTATAGAGTGTAATATTCAAATAATTAATGGGGGGGTAACAGAGGCCTGTGCAGGAGAGACGCCTCACCTTGAAGAGCTGCTCCATGAGGGCCCGGTCTGGGTGCAGGTCTCTCCAGGGCAGGCGGCTATACTCGGTGTGGTAGGTGTACAGGAGGTACTCTGGCATCTTGGGGGCTGTGCATGAGTCACAGTAGTGCATCAGATGCAGCCAGAGGGTGCCCCTCTGTCCTGGCAGCAGCCGGTCTGCGTTACAACGGACACAGACAGACGGAAAAGAAAAGAAGGTCAAACACAGGAACACGCGGACACTGGGAGGATTACGAACAGGAGCAGGTCTGCTTAGTTCATCTGGAGGCAGCTGACCCTGGGATTTGAGATCGTCTCTCAAAGGATCACAGTGTTTCTGCTTCGGTGATGCGCCAGGGTGACTTGCACCCGACTCACGCCAGCCTCTGTGTGAAGGACAGACGATATCTGCTCTAATGATCAATGTGATGTTTGATTTCAACCTTTTTCATGTCACACACCAAAGAAATTGAAACTACTTAAAACTAAATTAGATTAATTTCAGTTCAGTGAGGTGGGTTGTGGGAGTTGGACAGTTCCCTCATGATTCCTGCAATTTGGCTTCAGTTGAGGAGGCTGATCACTTGACGGTGAGGGGAAACCACAGAAATGTGATCCTACCTTTAAAGATAGTGTGCAGAGTGTCTGTGAACTGGGAATACAGGGCCACCATACTGGCGGCTGCAGGGGTGTCTGTCTCCAGCCATGGGTAACAGCGCAGGTTGCTGGGGGAGGAAGATAAAGAGGGAATATTGTGGATTTTTCATAATAACATAATACCATAATTATTATTATACTAAATATATTACAACGACCAGCACTACAAGTACATTTTTGACCAAAGATAATGTTACAGTTTTACGAGGAACTGAGCCACGCCAGGTAACCATCTTACAAATTGTACAAATGTACAGGATGAAATAGACATTTCATACAAAGCACTCCGGCTAACAAATTCTAAACAACCCAATGGGACACAACAGATCACTGTGGGAGCCAAGGATGTGAGGGGAAAGTCAATGCCAGAGAACAGCAGCAGACTATGGTGCACACAGACCTGACATCGTCTGTGTCCAGGACCAGGATCCACGGTTTAAAAAGGCCAGCGATCTGAGAGTGCAGAGTCAGCAGAGCTGAAATGAGAAGAATCCACTGAGCCAAAGTGCTTCAACTGTTCACTGTTATGGGATCAGCAAGCTCTGTATAACATGCTATTTTACCAATTTTCTGAATCAAACAGTAACTGTGACTAAGTGGAAACCTACTTCACAAACATTTATTGTTAACCTGATAGGGCTCTGCGTGGGACAGAGCAGATAAATGGAAGTGATCGGAGAGGTTCATGCTTTCTGTACCGTGAACGGTGGTGCTGCTTCCCACCGGCTCCTTTGCTAAACCAGCCAGCACACAGTTAATAGTGTTGTTCACTAGGTATCCCCAGAAGAGCTTGACCTCCTCCACGTAGGGACCCCATTTAGGAAACAGGCCAAAACTGCGGAAATCCGCTTTGGAAAGACGGAGCTTCAGGAAGAAATCCGACAGCCATTCTATCGTCTCCGTGACCTGAAAGTGAAAGGAATTGTATAATTATGATTATTTTAATCATCTAGTAACAGAATACCCAGGGAGCACCCAGTCAAACGTCCTTTTGTTCTGTATAGTGGCAGAATCAATTTATCTACTTTACCCAAATAAATTATAAAGTAAACAAGATTACGTTTACATACAAATACAGGTCTTTATTAGAGAAAACTATGAGTATACATCTATTATGTGTGTGTGTGTGTGTGTGTGTGTGTGTGTGTGTGTGTGTGTGTGTGTGTGTGCATGTGTATGTATATATACACATACAGCTCTGGAAAACATTTTCAACTTTTTCTTAAATCAGCATCTCTACATGTATGGCAGCCATTCCATTGTATTCATATATTTATTTGGAATTTGGGAGAAATGTTGTCTGTAGTTTATAGAATAAAACAAAAATGTTAATTTTACCCAAACACATACCTATAAATAGAAAAACCAGAGAAACTGATAATTTTGCAGTAGTCTCTTCATTTTTTCCAGAGCTGTATATATATATATATATATATATATATATATATATATATATGATAGTGCAACTAAGCTTTTTTTTAGCTTAACAGAAGGCTTTTTATGCTGACAACTAGAAACAATACGAAAAGATTTGCTGATATCTGTAAGATGATTGGGCATTATTCTGTTAAAGGCATGTGAAACCTGAACGAGTTAAAGAAGAGTATACTTTGAGCAGCACTGTCAGTGGACCCTTATTTACTTGCTGAGGAGAGAGGACGATGGTGGTGGTTCTTGATGCAGAAGCAGGGTTTTTGGACGACTTCTTTTTGGGTGGAGCGGAGCAGCCCAGCACTCGGAGAGACACCTTCCAGCACTCAGGACTCAGGAGCTGCTCAGCTGAACCTGCATGGGTCAACACACGGTCTGTGGTAAAAACTCACACCTGCAGGACTCGTCTGTGGTAAAAACTCACACCTGCAGGGCTAGCATCGATTATTTATCAGGTGGAAAAACACACGTTTTTGTTTGAGATGGAAATGTGTTTATTTTTAGGACAATTTATTAGGTGTCTGAATGTGTATATCATCTGTAAAATTATCTGTACTCTGAAAATAATGTGGATACTACAGTTAAAGAGCTTTATATGCTGCAAAAGGAGGAGCAGGCTAGTATTTATAAGACACATATTTTCCCGCTGTGTCAAGCACAATTAGTCTGATAATTAGTGGTCTCTGAAAACCACTTCCCCCAAGGACATTTTTGTACATCTGCGATAGCATATGGAAGGATTCAACTGAATATGAATTTTCTCTCTCTTCTCAAAGCATGTTAAAAGAACTAATACTAAGAGCAAAGAGATACTGTGGTCATCCCTTACTCTGCATGAGCAGCCGAAGGAAGTCGCTGTAGTGGTCGGGGAACTGGTAGCACAGCAGCTGGGTCCAGTGCTTGCAGAAGAGGTTGAAGGGCATGAGGACCTCCTGCTCGGGCTCCAGGCCACAGGCGGCCAAGGCCTGGTGCACCAGCGTCATCAGCCGACTCCTCTCAGAGAAGGGCGGCTGGCTGGACGACAGCCACTGCAGCAGGTCAAACTGGGGGAGGAGACACCACGAGTCAGCGGAGAAAGGGACACCTGGTGGCATGTTCATTGAAGAGGGAATTTTCTGTTTTGTTTTTATACCATTAAATAAACAAAAAAAACTAGAAATAGAGAAACAGAAGGTACAGCACATTTTGGGTTGACGCAAGGATGCAGAAACCAAGCGGCATCAGACTGAAAGAAGCGGGGGAACCTTTGTGAGCAGCATGAAGACCACGTCTCCGCTGTCGGTGTGCAGGGCGTTCACCACCTCCTCGTACAGCGAGAGCAGCTCGGCGGGGCAGGCGTTGGGGGTGAAGAAGGGCGAGAGCAGGTTACACAGACGCCGGTTCTCCAGGATGGTCTTGAGCATGCGCTGACACTCGCCCGGGGCACCGCTGATAAACACCTGTTCAAAGAAGCACATCACAGGGTGGCTTTCACAGGCAGACGCTGCACATCACTTACACATACACATAGGCCAAAAGCAATGTGGGGTTTTTTGAGGGTGGGGAGGGTGGCGGGGGCAGGAAGAAAGGAGAAAAGACGACTACCTGCCCCAGGATTTCGATGCAGGAGGAGAAGAACTGCCGGGTTGGAGGGTGGCGCTGAGTGTCCTCACAAACAAACGACACAACTTGGTAGAAGGCTGCAATTCCCACTTTCTGCACGATGGGAGCGGACTGCATCTTGAAGGTATTAACAAGAGCCCTACCACGCAAAACAGAGAACACAGGTGACTGACGTATCCCACAGGATGTTTTTATCATCCCAGAATTAAATAAACACGCATGTTGTTGCCTCCTTGATGCATGCACAGTTTATACTCACGTGATGAAATTCTCCATGTGGACGGCGGCCTCGGCCACGCTCTGCGGGGGGGGTTTGATGGAGTCATTCTGGAGCTGCTTGATGTCACGCTTCAGGGACTGGATCTGGTTCTGCACAGGCTCGAGCTTGTGCATGCCATCATACTGGGGAAAGAACGATAAAACAGAACAACCAACCCCAAAAAAGCTTTAAATGTGTCAGATAAGAGTCTCTCAAAAGCATGATTCGTGGTTTTGTACTTAAGGGGCTCACGTCACTAATGAAACATAGCTCAACACAGCGCACTGAAAAAAGAGAAACCCATATTTAAGGGCTATTAATCACAGATGAGGAACTACTCTTCCAAATGCAATTCCTGCCAAGAAATGTTCCAGACCGCATCCCATCAATACAGCTGAAATCTCTGAAGCAGCCTATGCTTGTCAGAAGTATCAGAGATTGCAGGACATTCCTGTGCCCAAGCCCAGATCCCCTTACCTTCACGGTGATGAGTGCTGAGCCCTGGCAAGGCCGGCCCCCGCTGCCTCCACACTCCAGCTGCATGGCCAGCTGCTCCTGGCGGTTGATGTAGAGCTGGGGCAGAGTGTCCAGCAGCTCACTGTCCAGAGCAACCTGCTGGGTCTCACGCAGGGCGGCCAGCCTGCCAACACAGCACACAGCACACTCAGGTGGGGAATGACAATAACTACAACAGCCATCACTGATATCTCATATTACTGAAGACAACAAGGGGGGAGAGTGAAACAGATAGTTATATGCAAATGTTTGGGCACCCCTGGCCAAATTATATGTTTTGTTGATTTGAAGTGAAAAGAAGAGATCTGTGAGACCAAGAGTAATCTCGGATTACTGATTCTAATGTCCCACAGTCAGTGAAGAAACTGAAGCTGAAAAAAGGTTGGATATTACAACAAGACAATGATTCAAAACATACCTCAAAATCAACCATACACTACTTCAAGAAATGAAAGATTAAGGTTTTGGAAAGGCCTTCACAGTCGCTAGACTTGAATTTTATTGAAAATCTGTGGGTAGATCTCACACAGAATATTTAGGAAAAAATTCCTAAAGCAAGAATAGAAAGACTGTTCGCTGGCTACAAGAAACATTTGGAAGCTGTGATTTATGCCAAAGGGTGTGTAAATAAGTACTGACTGATAGGATGCCCAAACTTTTGCTCATTCCACATTTACTGTTTTATGTTTTTCAATCTATGAAATTCAACAAATAAATAATAACTATGCATTTAAAACTGCAGAAATATGTAAAGTTTAAGTTTGTTCTCTGCAGAGGCTGTGTTAACTTCTTTTCACTTAGAAAATCAACCAAATGTAATTTGCATATAAGTGTATATATAAAATTACGTTGAATACAGTCTAAACAGATTCATCAATATTTAACAATAAAAATAATTCAAAACATTAAAATAGCTGTTAACACTGATGAAACCTACAGGGGAACATCTTTTTTAATTGCTTTTTATTTAAAAAAAAAAACAAAAGGAATGGACTAAAGTGTGGTTCGGTTTTCACACAATTTAAAACCTGTTAAACCGCAAACGGGGCACAGACAGACAGGGTGGATGGACAGACAGACAGGACAAACAAAGAAAACTGTTAGAGAAGAAAAGCAAATGCTGGGTTGAAGAGTTACAGGTCACATGTTCTCAATGAGCACATTTTCACTGCCTGTCAGGCTCTCACTCACCTGGCCTGGTGCTGCAGCTTGCTGAGGTCCTCCTGGATGAGCCTGGTGGCGGCCTTCTCATCCGACAGGCTCCCGGGAGACACATCGGGCACGGGCGCCCGCATGGGCACTATGCCTATGGAGGGCTGTGGAGCGTCATGCTTATTCAGGTTGGCAAGGATACGGTCCTTGGCTTCGAAGGGAAACAATGCATGGGTTAGCTGGAGCAAAGCTTCCTACCAAAATTAGGTAATGAACTATCCAGCACTAGACCTGAAGGACAGAGGTCATCCAATGAGAAATAACACGGTTCAGATGTGTATGTTTACAGGTTGGATAGCATAACAGGACTATGACGTGTGCTGCAGGGCCCCTGTGCCGACTCACCAGCCTGAGGGTTGATGAAATCAGTGAAGATTGACACGCCGTGGCTGTGCAGGAGTAAGGGCTCGGCCCGGGCTTTCAGCCACAGACCCAGAACCTCCCTCAGCTCATGCTGCACTCGGTCAATATCAACATACTCGATCCACACGTCCTGCAAACAGAAACGGTCATTGATTTCAGAAGGCTTCTAAAATAAAATTAAGCTTTTAATTAAAATAGAAGTAGAAAAAATATATTAAAAATTTAACAAAAATGTCCCAGGACACAACTACAACTCTTGAAGGCACAATATATATATATATATAGTAAACAAACCTGCTGATTTTGCATGATTTTGGCCAATCGGTGAGCATCATACTGCTTTGGCAATGAAGGTAAATACACTTCCTGCTTCTGTAGGTTCTCATCATCCAGCCAGACAGCAAACACATTGAACAACCTGCAGCACACACAAACATGGCAATATAGATCTGGGCTACAATTCAGATGACACAGTCAATTTCCACTCCTGAATTCCCCTCTTCAACATCTAAATACATCACATGTGCTTTAAAACCCCACAAAGAAGAAGGTAGTTCTGGACATTACAGTTTCATTTCTGAGTTTCACATTTACATGTTTTAAGCCAAGATGTGATTTAAACGACCTTCAAATTGTGAATAATTTCTCAGGGAATAGGCAGGCCTCAGGAATCTTAGTTAATTACAAAACACCTCATAAATGTAATTGATATTGACAGGTATAGCATAAGGTACCGTGTTCCCATGTAATGGTGTGTGTGATTACCTGACCAGCTCGATGTGCAGCTCTGGGGAGGTCATGTGGTCAATGATTGGGGTTCCTGGGCTGGTTTCCCCCTCGCTGGGGTTCGAGCTCCTGGGGACTTTCAGGGCTTTACTGGCCGCATGGTGGAAGTCGGCCACCTCCACCAGCCGCTGTCTCAGCTCCTTCAGCAGGCTGGCGTGAGCAGGGCTGTGGAAGTAGCGCATCCCGATGCAGCCTTTCGCCTCCAACCTGGAACCGGACCAGACACATTGAAAAATGAAGAGATTTCAGTGCAGACTGCAAGCTGACAAACAGGTCTTTTCATTTTTATTGTTTATTAAGATGATAAATATATATACTTTTTTATTAAGAAAGGAGGAGGAAAACAAATTAAAAGTCTCACTATACAGCTCTGGAAAAAATTAAGAGACCACTGCAAAAGTTTCTCTGGTTTTACTATTTATAGGTATGTGTTTGGGTAAAATGAACATTTTTGTTTAATTCTATAAACTACTGACAACATTTCTCCCAAATTCCACATAAAATATGAATGGAATGGAATGGCTGCCATACATGTAGAGATGCTGATTTAAGACAAATCTGCAGTGGTCTCTTAATTGTTTTCAGAGCTGTATGTCTTCACCATGAAGCACCGGTCGAAGGCAATGAGAGCACATGTACCCGAACTCGGGCCCAGGCTGACGCAGGTAGAGCTGGAAGAACTTCTGCCAGATGAGGGGAAGGAGAGGGTGGTCTGCTGGTGTGGCCAGGGCCTGCTGGCCCCATCGGTACACCATCAGTCTCTGCAGGGACGGCACCACGTGCAGCTTCAAGCGAGCCTGGGCTCTCTGTAAACACACAGGCCGGCAGTCAGGACAGCAGCCTTCTACTTGGCCCACACTCCAGGGTGAGAGAGATGACAGGAGCTCGTCTATGCAACCACAATAATCTCTCCTGAACTACTTAGCAAGTGACTGGTACACAGAGCTCTCAAAGGAGTGCGTATTTCACTGGTCCTCACCATGCCTGTGGACTACAGGAGTATTGGAAAGGCCCCTTTAAAGAATTAACATAATCCTGCATTTGAATTCATCATGTTGTGTTGAATTTAGATTTTGAAGCAAGAAAGGGCCCTTTGGAATAGAGTACATGTCAAAAAACCAAACACAGAATAGAACAAATAGTGACAAAGTAGAAAAGCAGAGGGAAAGGTGAGGAGCTCAGTAAAGCTGCCACCTTCAGGGCCTGGTCAGGAGGGAGGGAAGGGTTGGTGAGAAGCTCGTGCTCCACACAGCGACGCAGCTGAGAATCCTCCTCGAAGATGGACTCCATGTTCAGAACCACCCAGGAAAACCACACCTGAGAGAAGGGTGAAATCAGCGTTAAATATACACGGGCAATTCGCTTCATGCAACAGCAAAAGACAAGAGAGACGTGTGAACAGCGAGACTGAGAGCCAGTGAGAATCGCTTCTGCTTCGGATTCCTTACCTCCCCAGGTAACGCACTGCCCTCAATGAAGGAGGGCGTGACGTTGCCCGCCACGATCCAACCCACGAACGAGGACAGCAGGCCTCGGTCTCCATGGTAACCCAACGCATTCTTTAAGAACGAAAAAAGACAAAAAACATAAAAGCGTTTTCCATCGACTCAAACAGCAAATGTATTTGAAAAGCAGAACGTTGAGTTTGAAGGTCCGCCCCTTTTCTCGGCCTCTCCGTCACCTTGTGCTGCTGGTAGAGCAGTTTATGCAGGCACTCCTCCTGCTGGTGCAGAAAGGCCGCACGACACAGGTGGTCCAGAACGTACAGGACGGTCCTGTCCCGGTGCCAGAGGCTCTGTCCCGTCAGCACCTGCGTCCAGAACTCCAGCACTGCTGCCGCTCCCACCCGGCCGCTGCGAGAGCCCTCAGACACGTGGGTCTGGGTGCGGTAGAATAACAAGCCGTCAGTGACAGGACACGCTCTGCTGACCACTTCAGACACAACACACTTATAGAATCTCAAAACCCAGGGATCTACTGTGATTGTCTGTATCCATCATGGCTTAACAATGGTTCAAACCTCAAGAAATGCTTTAAAAAAAAAAAATCTAAATCATACTTTAGGTTATCGATCCCATCTGGATAACGAGACCCCAGGTATTGGGCCAGTATCCGTCATACCTGGATGACACTGTTGAGAAGTTTGACGTTCTCTCCGTATGTGGCCCCTGTGAGGTGCTGAGTGACCTTGTGGGTGACCTGCTGTGTCATGCCCTGTGGAACCACGCTGTCCGACTGCAGGAACAGCTGAATGCAGCTCAGGAACCTGCAAAGGGAGACAAATAATGACTATTTAATTAGTATTTAATAATTACGGAAATGAGACTCTGACAGACTACACATGCCGTCCGTATATGGGGCTGGGAAAATCACGTTCATGTAATTTAGTGCTGGCTGGAAATAAAAGAAAAGTGTAATACCCACTCTGCACTAAAAGGGTTTAACCAACATAATATGACAAGGCATTCATCTGCTTTTAGGTCTGAAATCTAATGGGAATGGAAAATTATCCTGAAATAAAGGCTTGTGTGCAGCAGTTTAACCCAATCAACAGACATCGCAGACTTATGGGCCTTCAGTAATCGAGAGCAAAGATAGTGAACTGGAGAGATTAAGGATGCGGCCCGTAACTGTTCGTTCTTGAGCAGGTAGTACTGGCAGGGGTAGACCAGGGGCAGGAGGTTGTCCAGGACGTGCACCGCAGCGCGCAGGTGGCGAGACTGGACCAGGCTCTTCAGTAATCCCACTCCCTCGCTGCAGAATTGCTCCAGGCTGCGGAGACACGACAGGCCCTCAACACACGTACCCACGCTGACCTTAGCAGCACGTAAACACCATAGAACACGACCACAAAATAAAAAATAAGTTCAAATTCGACTCAAAGCTTGGTCACACGCAGGCCTCTATACCTGTGCCCAATCGTTGTCATGGTTAGGGCAAGGAAGCACCCAATGGGTATCCCAGCCTTCACCGCTTTCAGAACAGGGTGCATGGTGGGAGTTTCTGTGACCTCTGGGATGACAACACAGCTGGAGGGCAGGGGAGCCCAGGCGTCCTGTGGACTGTGGTCATTCACGTGCAGTTTGAGCCTCAATACCAGGTCCCAGGCCCACTGGTTAAAAGAGGCTTCTGGGGTGTGCCCCATCCGCACCACATTGGCCAGGTACGAGACCTACAGGCAGAGAGAAGGAGAAGGAGAGGGTGAGAGAGGTCCATCAGCATGTCAGAGCCCATAGCACTGCTAATAATTCAACATATTATAGAATTCCTTATCAGAGAAGAGTCTACAATTTAAATGTGTCAAGAAAGAAAAGAGTTTTGAAGGGAGAACTGAGACTCTCACAACAAGACCAAATACCTCAGCATGTCTAATCTCGACTATCACTCTAATGGTTCTTTAACTGCAGTCTAAAAATGCCAGGACATTGAGGTCTGATCTTTTCTGGGATGCTGGAAAAAAACATAAACAAAAAGCAAAGCATGACAGCTAAAAGGAGCTGTTAAAAGGGAGTGCAAATCGGACTGAAAAATCAGGCACCCCGACCTGTTTGATGCTCTCAGAGATGATCCCTGCGTACGGTTTATCGGTGAGGTATTTTTGGTAGGCTTCAACCACCAGCAGGGCTACTTCCGTGTGCAATGCACGATCAAGGGCCAGACAGTTGCTCTGTGGGATAAATAGTGTCATTTAACCAAACACTATTCAAATGTACAGCAACAATCACAATTTCCACTTAATGCGAAACATTCCTGAACAGTTCAGGTGCTAACTAACTGCTCTGTGACATTCGAAGTGGGGTTTTTCTTTCTCCTCAGAGAAACCCAAAGATAGGAGAAGAGTTTATTTAAACAGATGTATCCAAATACATAACAGTTATAGACTAAAACAGGAAGAGAAGGACACACATGCACAATTGCTAATGTGTACACACTATACTCATACAGTCTCATACAAACTCAGGGAATACTTGGGTAAAGGATAGGCCAGACCGATAACAGGACCCTTGTAAATGCTGTGCACAACTGTTGCTCTGGAGTAATTCCCAGTGAGCTATAGTGCCGTGCAGGATACTGTGGAGAGCTGTAACACACCTGCTCCTCAAAGCCCCAGTTGAGCCCCTCCAGGATGATGCAGGCCAGCTTGTTCTCCACGGCAGACAGGCTGTAGCCCAACAACCACTCTCGGATCACTCCTATCTCCGCTCCCACAGGCGTCCATAGACAGAGAGGCAGTTCCTTGAAAAGGTACAGCGACACCTGGACAGACAGAGTCAATACATAACTGAACTGATTCGTGAATGATCAGGGGGGACGGTTCTTGAACAGTTCACCGCTTCACCCACCATTCCAACCCTGTCGATGGTTTCCCGGAGCCGCTGCAGCAGTACCGAGACGATGTGTGGATGAGCTGTGGCTATGGCCGCCAGCAGCTCGCGGCCCACCTTGGAGAAGGTTTCCCTCGTAGCCACGGTCACATACGACACCTGAAAGAAATAGGAGACAGGGACCTGTGAGACTTGACTTACCTGTAGACCCTTCCATTAAAAAACAAACACACTGCAAATTAACCTACGAACACATTCCCAGAGTGAGAACACCAGTGCTGATTAAAAGGGATAATGATATGAACTAAATTAATCAACGAAAAGCATTACAATGGAAGGGTGTGAACGTTTTTAGCTACAGCTACAACTGTACACATCATTATAACAGATATTTTAAACATTTAATAAATAGAAGGCAGTTGGTGGAATGGGGGAGCAGAAATAAGTAGCCTCTGGGTGTCCCTCAGTACCTCATATATCTGCAGCACTACAGTTCGCACAAACTCAGCATCCACATCAGTGCGTTTCGGCTGGGCCATGTGTGCGAACGTGGTGAGCAAGCAGATGCCATCAGAGCCATTAATCTCAGCCAGCCAGCTTTCGAACTTCTCCTGCAGCTCCACTTCTGCAGGGAGAAAAAGACAGGATCATCTATTGCCGTCCCACCCTGCATTTCAAAACAAATGTTGCCAGTCAAGTCTCAGCTCTACTCTGCTCAATCCCAGTAGAGACTAGTCACTCTTTCATCAAGATTTGTCAAGGCCTTTACTCTCCCAGATGGGGCCGAAGTTCCTGTGATGTCACTGTAAGTCACAGACTCTCACCTTTCAGTCTCTGGATGCAAACATCAACACTAAGGTTTGAGCTCAGCCTGTCCATGCCCTCTGTCTCTGTGCACTGCATAATGTAGAAGATCTTCCACAGCATGGAGCTTGAAAGGGTCCCATAGGGCATCTCTGACATGAAGAGCCAGATGCCCAGCCTACAGGGCAAGAGCAGCAACACAGCACTGTTAACACACCACAGCGAGCCTGCCCAGTCAACTCCAGCCTCCACTGAAGGAACATCACTGAGATATAGGTATGAACTTAGAGCGGGTATCCATTCTGTTTCAGCAAGCAAAGACAACTTGATAACAAAACAGCAAACAAAAAGAGAATGCATTTCTCTTTGTCTCCGTGTCTTCCCCAGCATTTTTACAGAGCTACTACAAATAACTTGCACTACTTAGGTCCTGGACTTGGCTTCCTCCCATACCTTTTAGCCTTTAGGACGTGCAGCACAGCTCTCAAGAACAGCTCGTCGAACTCCACCTGCAGCTTTGCCATCGAGAAAGACTGCTCCTGCATCGTGGTCCTGCTCACACCAGTCAGACTGACGTACTGAGCCCAGTGGTCACTCACATAGCACAGTGTCATCCTGTTAGAAAGAGGGGACCGGCCAAAAAGAGCCTGTAACAATCTAATGCTAGTCACACATTTCGATTTCTAATATCTGATGAAAGAATCTTTGGTGTCAGGAGTGGGATCCTACCCGGGTAGGTGACCTGTGCCAGTCAGGACAGGGAGGACGATAGGAGTAGGCTGGGAGAAATATACTCATTTAAGTTCCTATTGAACACCAAATAAACTGTAGTGTACACCTGATCCTGTCTTATAATATTCAGAAGGCCTTAAATACAACACAGAAAAGCTTCAATGTCTGGTTTTCTTAGAAACCTTAGTATTGTAGCAAAAACTACTGAATGTAACCTCTATTTCGATTTCTATAGTATGGTACACAGATGGTGAACCACAACAAGAGAGGTTGTTTTCAGGCTACCCACTAATTCGAGGGTGAGTGGAGCGGTCTACCCACCTGATCATGTGGCCGATGCGTTTCACAAACTGTCTGTATCTGGCTCTGTTGTACGTTTCCAGGCCCACCGCTAACAGTTCCACCAAGGAAGAGGCAAAAGCAAAGATTTTCATCATCTTCTGGCCGGTAGTTGACTGAGGCTGATAATGACCTGGTCAGGAAAGAGAAGCAGAACACCGAGATTACCAGAGCAAGTGGAGTGTAATTATGAAACCACGGCACCTCATGGCAAACTGGCACTCCTAACAAACTGTGACAATTACAGGCTGCACAGCTCCTTCTATGTGTTGTCTGATTCTGGTTATGGGTTCTGAATGTAGTGATGACTTCCCTCGCTTACAGAAACACACTGAGGTAAAGCTGTTAGTAATTTCTTTGAGTTGACACAATGGCTGCATTTTCATTTACATTCATGATACATTTGTTGATAATTATTATTATTTATTTCTTAGCAGACACCCTTATCCAATAATAGCTAATAGGGCAGAAGATGTGCTTGGAAACCGTGGCCGTCAATCAACCTACAGATACTGGAGAGCATACACACTCCTGGTAGAACTGCCCGGATATACCTTTAGATGTCATTCCTAATAAATGCCTGAAGAGCTCATCAAACGGAAACTGTGAAAAAAGGGCGATTAAGTCATCTTCTGCCAGAAGCAGCCAACTTGTCTCCGGGTCTTCATCCTGAGAAGAAGAAGAAATCTCAATGGACCAATCAGGATATGCAATGTACATGTTCCTGCATACTTCATATATAATTAAAATAACACAGTGAGTATCTAATAAAGGCAAAATGTTGCACCACATGCAAACAGCTTCCCAGTCTGCTAACTGATAATAAAGATTTTTTTTGTGCCTGATTACAGATTTTTGATCATGAAATTAATTAAACCACTGGTAATGCAAAACAAAAAAGATAAAACATAATAAATTCTAGAGAAAATATACAGTTTAACTCCTACTGCTTCTTAAAGGAATAGTGTATCCATCTAATGTAATTCCATTTTAATAGTATAAAAGTTTAGAAGTTTGAGAGAGCATCATTTTAAATCCAAAGGTTTAAAAGTCAGAAGGATATATAGTAGGAAATAAGGGATTGTTCTGAATGGGAAAAGACTTCTGCTGAGTGGAGAAAAGATGCCAAACCCCATGAATCAAACTGTTTCAAAATCAATAGGCCTGCTCACATTAAATATTTATTTCCACTTTCCCCACCTTCTTTTAAAGCCATATTTAGCATGGTTTATCCATGTACTGTTTCTCAATTACAATTAACTCTATTCACTCAAAATAATTAATGTAAAGAATTTGTAATGCTTTAAAATGTTTCTTGTGTAAACTAAGTCACCCTGGATAAGGGTGTCTAGTAAGAAATTAATAAGAAAAAATATAAGAATAACATTAAACTCTTGATTTGTACACCAGTTGTGATGTAACTGCACCATAAGGATTGTCAGACTGTAGGCCCCACTGAGTGATGTGGATTAAACTCAATCATCACCTCCTCTCCTCCTTCGTCCACTAGGGTCCAGTTCCCCGACTCCTGTCCAGACTTGGAGGAGGAGCTGCCCTTTTTCTCGCAGGGTTTCATGTGGCACAGGAAGTCTGGGCGGTTCCTGCAGGGAACACAGCACAACAGTGAGCTCAGGCTTAGCGTACGCACCAGCTTCATTCTCTTACATGGCATTAATGTGGCAAAAACAACAATGAACCATCATCCAAATTTAAGTGAATGACCGAATAGAAAGCTTCAGGAAAATAATATCTCCTCTTTGATTAAAAAAAAAAATTATATTGAAATGACTTCTAGTGGCTATTAGGACAGCATAAAAAAATATATAAAACAAACTGACATCCATTGTGTGAACTCCCAGCCACCACCACCCCCACTTGGACATCAGTGCAATCCGTTCCCTCTAGTCCTGTCCATCTCACTGTACTGACCTCACGGGGGACATCAGGATGGCCAGCGCCTGCATGAAGTGATAAACCCCAGAGGGATTACCCAAGACTCGTATCTGAAGAGAAAAAGGTATTTAAAAGCAAATTAAATGAATATTGATAGAACCTACAAAGCTAATGAGTCCATTTTAAACAACAGATTGATGCTGATTCTGTGGGAATATGATGGTAGAGAGAAAAGTGCCTTACATTGCAGGAAAATCTTAATACTAAAGACAAGGTCAACTTTCTAAGGTCTTCAAATTACGATATTCTGATAGACAACATTACCTAGAAGAACTGTACTGTCCAATATGAAGAGAATAGTGAACGGGCTGACCTGTCCTGCTGACAGAAAGATACTGAGAGTGGCCCCCACCTGTAGGAACGGCACGGCCCACTTGCCCACTCCAGCGGGGCAGCACAGCAGGTGGTGGAGCAGGTACAGGTTGTCCCCAGCAGAGCCCACTCTGTGCAGCACAGCCACCTGAGACGAGACAACCCCTTCAGCACACACAGAACAGACAGGACCGGGCAGACCCACCGGGACTCCTGACAACCCAAACTTTCCAACTGGAGGATCAGCATCAACAGCATCAACACGAAACGCATTTCTGAATCCTGCAGCATTTCCCTGCTTCATTGCTTTTCTGAGCTCCATTTAAAAAATCAGGAAACAGCGCAGTCAACACTATGTCTGCAGAGGGACTGGAATCTACCTTCCGCAGTGCATTGGCCTTTGACCTCTGTGGATATGGGGGCATTAGAAAAAGTTAAATTGCACTGTACCAGTTTCTGCAACCACAGGTGCATGTCTCCCTGGAACTGGGCGTCATCCAGCACCCTGCGTGTGAAGCTGAAGAGGACGCTAATACTCTCCTTCAGAGGCTGCAGAGAGGATGGCTGGGACTCCAGGTCAGAGCACTCTGAAGAAACAAGGGCAGCCCGTTGATTAACATCAGTCACAAACAGCTCGTAAAAACCTGAAATGGCTCAAACTGCTGCAAAAGATGCATCTCATCTCATTTCCATCCCTGTAATACTGTATGAACTGCAGGAGGTGACTGCGGTAGTTCTAAGTGGATCATCAGCCCAATCAGGCCGCCTAGCACAGACACGCACCTTCCCCAGTCTCCAGCACTGCCGCCGCCCTGGTGGAGGGGTTGGCGCTCAGCAGGCGGTACAGGTAGGACTCCACCTGCAGCCGCGACAGCAGCGTGGTGTAGGAGTGCAGCGCCACCGTCTGGTGCAGGAGCTCTGCCCGGGCCTGGAACTGTCGCTGCAGCTCCCCCAGCACCGGCTCATTCAACACCACCTGCTGGAAGCGGTGGTAGCCGCACACCTTGGCCTGGTCCGCACAGACGCCCTGCCGAGGAGAGCAGGGCTTGTTAACACATACGAGGAGATAGGGACACATGCAGATGCACAGTGCTGAGCAGACATTGCTGTTTGATTATACAGAGGGTTGTTTTCTGGTAAGGTTAAAGAGTGACACCAGCCAAGGCCCTTACTGATCAAAATAAAATCTTGCCGCTTTTTTCTTTAGAATTTTTCAAGAACAATTGGCTCAGTCAATGTGTCAGTCTACACCCCTGCCAGAAAACACAATATGAAAAATGTAATTGTGCTGTGTGGCCTAACCACCATTCCTGGGAGCAAAGGCAATCCTCCGCTGTCATACTGCTGAGGTCAAAAAGCTCAGACAGATATTTCAATGAATGTCAAGTTAATCTGATCCCTTAAATATTTTCCCCTATTCAGCAATGTACACTGAGGCCAGAAATGCCAGGATACGCTGGCTGCATCACTTGAATTAATGACAATGAAGGGGTGAAAGAGACACCAGAAAATCTGTGTGTTCAATAATGGATTCCCTTGACAAACATCATCAGGTACAATTATTTCTGGTTAAATCAAAGTAATCCTTTAATATAGGTTAATATGTTATGTACCTGTATTTAGATCTAAAATCATATGAAAATAACAATATGCAATATTTAACACCCTTGTTAATGATTTAATAGATAGTAATTAAAATATTTTTCCTCATTTAACTTTTAATACTGGAGCTGCCATGCTACTCACTTGCAGGGTGAGCTGCTCGTCCTTGAAGTGCCACAGCCGGTTCTGGGTGGTCTTGCAGTCGGAGTTGGAGGCCTGCAGCTCAGCCTGGGCCTGGGTCAGCTGCTTGCGGCATCGCCAGTAGTGCATCAGCAGCTCGTGCAGCTCGTGGCCCTCCTGGTGAGCCATGCACTGGAACTCAGCCGCATGTAACTCCACGTTCTCCAGCCAAGAGCCGGGCTCCCACAGCCGCAGCTGCTCCGTAGTGAAGGGCTGGACGGCCGGGCTGAGCTGCGGCAGCTCGGGGTACAGCCTCTGAAGGGGCTTCTCCAGCTTCACCAGGCTCACAGGCAGCAGGCTGGGGGGCGACTCCTGCTCCACCAGGGGAAGCACGGCTGGAGCCCTCTGCTCAGTCCTGTCAGTCACTCTGGAGGCCTGTGAGAGTGGCGTGTCCCCTAGGCCATGCTCCTCCACCACCTGCAGCTGTGTCTCCAGTGAGGCAGGGGGGACAGAGCAGACCATGAGAGGGGCTCTGCTGGTCTCGTGTGCACTGTCCAAGCAGGATAGCTCAGCACCATGATCCAGCAGGCGGGTGTCCTGGGTTCGAGACTGTGGGGGTGTGGGGGGTTCCTTTTTTATAGCGTAATCTAGTTGTTCTTGTTGCTGGACATTCTCCTGCTGGACTTCTCTTTCTTCTGCATTGCTGTCTTCCTGCCCTGTGTCAGCTTCGACAGCATGCGTTCCCCCAGCCTCACTCTCCGCACCGTCCGCGTCTGGGCTTAATGAGGGCTGTGCTATGGGTGGCTCTGGGCCTTCACCCCTGACCTGCCCTTCAGCTGGGTCACACAGAGGGATGTCAGTGAAGTCATCGCTGGACTGCAGGTCACTTTCGGCCCTAAGGACAGGTGGCAGGGACTCCCTCAGAGGGAGAGAAACAAATTCCTGGCTGTCTGGAGCAGCTGGTATCCCCACTTTCTTCAAGCCTACATTTGGCTTTTGCTTTTTGTCCTAGGAGGTCAAAGAAAGAAATTGGACACTTAAAATAAAGAAAAGGAAACATTAAGGGTTTTTCCCTGATGGGTGACTGAATGATGGACATGGCATAGTATTCCCATAGTAGGGAATTTTCACCTTGTGCCTCCTGTCTACATATATTCACATGAGCATTTTTTTCCATGTTAGATATTACAGTTTCAGCATTGTTTGGTGGGTGACAATAAACTAAAGTTATCGTTTTTTTCAATGTAAATGGTAAAAACCATGTACTTTTTCAGAATTGTATTGCAATTCACAACAAACAGCCCATGCTCCTGCAGTGCTGACTGAATACAGCGGGATGAATCTCCAATACACAAAGGCATACACTGCACTACAACTGACTTTCAGATTGCTTCCACTAACACCCACTCTAATACCACTGTTAAACATGATGACTTGAAATAAAAACATTTTTGAGAAAGCAGCTTTACATTCACTTCTACATAAGTAGTTTAGTGTTACAATACCTTTGTCTCCTGTATTATTAAAGGTCTAATGGAACAAAATATGAATTCCTTCCTTTTTGGGACTATAAGTGATCTCAGTAATATACATGGTGGCGCTTTTGGGCACCCTGTCATCAACAAGATCTCACATTCGCCCTCAATCCCAATGTTAAGGGCAATGGCCTGCAGTGTAAAATAGCAGTACCGCGACGACAGATGCCCTTACCTGAGATCTGGCACTCTGCTTGGGCTTGGTTTTCTTGGGTCTCACTGCTTCAGCCATTCCTGGAACTGTTTGCACATGATCTGTCTCAGAACACACCCAGTTCACCGGTCAGTCTCTCCAACTCTTCCAGGGCACACCGAGCTGGGGAGCATTGTTACCCAGTGGCGCAGCTGTGTGTCCGTAGCTCCATTTGAAAACACAGCAGCTTTTGATATGATCCACTTCTGACCAGTAGCTAGGCTTCAGTACAGTGCTGGTTGTGAATTTAGACTTTGAACAAGCACCAAGAGGGCTGTTAGTAGTCTTTACTTAAAGTTCCTCAGATCTACAACAGATGGCCTTTTATTTAAAATATTATTTGCGCACAAATACTGGTAAACGTTTGATGCAGAAATCTTCTGTGAAGAATACTATACCTGGTGGGACTTGCCCCCCCAGGTGGTCCGTTTGTCCTATTTATCTGAAGAAAAAAAAATTGAAGAAATGATCAGAATGTGCAATCGCTCTTAGATACACAATAGCAAAAATCACATTAGCTTCAATATTAAAACAGACGTTTATTTAATAGCTTAAGGTTCATATTATTTTCGCAAATGCACACAAATCTCAGGCGGAACATTTATACACATATACAATTAAATATGCTGAATAAACAGCAAGGCATTTTTGAGGTATAACGATATATTTATTATAATACAAGCTCCTTAATACCTTTACGTTGTGAAATACGACTTTACAATACAACAAGTCTAACAAGGAATTCATAATTCTAATAGTTTACAATGTGTCAAACAACTTTGGGTTAAACTAACATGCATTATTCTGTGTATATGTAATATACAGATGTATAATCAAAGAATAAGGGGTAATTAAAGAGTTTTGTTGCACATATCTTGAATATAGCTGCTGACACTCGACGATATTATGAAAAAAGGTTAAAAACAACTACAATGCTTTGATTATATCGTGTGTAGCTTTTCCTTTGAAAGATACACCACCAAAATGAAGACACATAACACGATGACATCTTTGTTTTCGTGTGACATTTTTATTAAATACTTTGCATTAGCACAACACAACCTTCCAGCTCTTGGCCAGACAACAACAAAACAAAATCACCTGGCTGAAGACTCAGTGTTTCTCAAACAGTCGCAGAACATGGGCTTACAGCAATAACACTGTCGTTTTCATCCAATCCCTATAAATTACAATGTATTTTCGCATACCTATACTTGAAGGCAGTGACCGTTTCTATGTATCTCCCTTCGTATCAAACTCCACTGGCTCGTCCCTTTTGTTTTCCTCATCCAGGAACTGTCACAAGACAGAATCAAATCACATGACCGACATCGCTCCGACTCCGCCCCCGTTCCTACGGAATACAACGAGGGCCAAACTCCCCACACACTTGGAATTTTAGCGTGATGGGAGATGGACGCCATTTTGGCTCTGAAGTGACAACGCTGAAACAAATTTGCATGAAAATATAATGTATCCGATGTAGTAATAACAACAAATGAAAAATGAAGGACAGTTAGTGCCTCCGATTGCAATCGACGACAGTGCATTTGAAGCTGATCGGTTTATTTGTGTGCAGGCATTATTCAAACTAAGGGTAAGGCGTTTATTTGGGTATTTTCGTCACTGCTTCCATCTAGTGGAATAATGACACCGGTGAAGGCAGAATAATAATAACAGACTGTGTGGTTTATGGTAAATTACAATGCTGGTATAGCTGCTTCTGGTATATTACTTAATTATGCAATGCAGACATTTTATATGCTGTTTTCAGTATATAGTGCAGTAAGCCATTTTGTTCAGGGAGAATATTTCTCTGTAGGAGAAAGATTGGCATTATGAAGATAATCTAAAATGAATGAGGATTAGAATGGTTATAAACTCTCATGCTTCAGGTTCCCTGGAGACAAAGAAACACAGACACACCTTCATGTACATAGTCATACATGCTCTGTATACTGAGGCTACAATATAGTTGTAGGATATACTCCAGTAATTATAGTTTTGTATTTACTGTAAGTGAGCTGTACAGCTACAGTTCTCTCTGTATTGGTAGTAAAGATAACAATAACCAGTCTCTTGAGTTTTCAACAGACATGCTAGCTTGGAAGTCGAACAACTGTGAACGCTGTGGAAGTGACTTTGCTAGCCCTACAGCTCTGAAGCAACACTTTCGAGCCAAGCATTGTGGCAAGGGAATTTGTGACAAGTGTGGGGGTGAAGTCACACGAGACAAACTGAAGGAACACCAGCAGGTGAGATCCTAAACAATCATTTTACATCTAATTAAAACTACAAGAATAACTTGAGGCAGTTGTTTATTTCTACTCTTTAAATAAGAAGTGGTCAAACACTCTGGAGTTATACATTTTATTTGGACGTTTTTGATATTTGATATAATTTTTTGTAATTTTGTAATATTACTTTTTGCAAAATCCTTCAGATGTTGTTTGGCAAGATTTGTATTTCACTTCAATTACAAATATAACTTGATGCAATTGTTTATTTCTAATATCTATGTAGGACGTCTCTTAAATAGGGGTATACACTCACCTAAAGGATTATTAGGAACACCTGTTCAATTTCTCATTAATGCAATTATCTAATCAACCAATCACATGGCAGTTGCTTCAATGCATTTAGGGGTGTGGTCCTTGTCAAGACAATCTCCTGAACTCCAAACTGAATGTCTGAATGGGAAAGAAAGGTGATTTAAGCAATTTTGAGCGTGGCATGGTTGTTGGTGCCAGACGGGCCGGTCTGAGTATTTCAGAATCTGCTCAGTTACTGGGATTTTCACGCACAACCATTTCTAGGGTTTACAAAGAATGGTGTGAAAAGGGAAAAACATCCAGTATGCGGCAGTCCTGTGGGCGAAAATGCCTTGTTGATGCTAGAGGTCAGAGGAGAATGGGCCGACTGATTCAAGCTGATAGAAGAGCAACTTTGACTGAAATAACCACTCGTTACAACCGAGGTATGCAGCAAAGCATTTGTGAAGCCACAACACGTACAACCTTGAGGCGGATGGGCTACAACAGCAGAAGACCCCACCGGGTACCACTCATCTCCACTACAAATTGGAAAAAGAGGCTACAATTTGCACAAGCTCACCAAAATTGGACAGTTGAAGACTGGAGAAATGTTGCCTGGTCTGATGAGTCTCGATTTCTGTTGAGACATTCAGATGGTAGAGTCAGAATTTGGCGTAAACAGAATGAGAACATGGATCCATCATGCCTTGTTACCACTGTGCAGGCTGGTGGTGGTGGTGTAATGGTGTGGGGGATGTTTTCTTGGCACACTTTAGGCCCCTTAGTGCCAATTGGGCATCGTTTAAATGCCACGGCCTACCTGAGCATTGTTTCTGACCATGTCCATCCCTTTATGACCACCATGTACCCATCCTCTGATGGCTACTTCCAGCAGGATAATGCACCATGTCACAAAAGTCGAATCATTTCAAATTGGTTTCTTGAACATGACAATGAGTTCACTGTACTAAACTGGCCCCCACAGTCACCAGATCTCAACCCAATAGAGCATCTTTGGGATGTGGTGGAACGGGAGCTTCGTGCCCTGGATGTGCATCCCACAAATCTCCATCAACTGCAAGATGCTATCCTATCAATATGGGCCAACATTTCTAAAGAATGCTTTCAGCACCTTGTTGAATCAATGCCACGTAGAATTAAGGCAGTTCTGAAGGCGAAAGGGGGTCAAACACAGTATTAGTATGGTGTTCCTAATAATCCTTTAGGTGAGTGTATATCTTATTTATAAGCTAATGTTAACGTCTGCCGTTTTTACTTATGGCAAAGTGCTTACAGGTGGTGCTCAGCAAAAAACAGATTTTACAAATACAATATAATGGATGGATTGATTGATTGAGGTTTATCCTTACTTTAAAATCAGTTATTTGTATTTCCATTGCAGGCAGAGCACTGTGGAGAAATGCTGGAAGAGAGCCAGCAGGTGTGGTCTATCCCTGTTCAATGAGCATCGAGGTTCATCGCACCCGAGACGTCTGTTACATGTCGCATGTGTCACAAAGCGTTTGGCACCATTTTTGGCAAAGAGCAGCATGAGAGACAGTTTCATAATTTCACTTTGTCTAAAAGAGGTATGACAGCTCGCACAACAAGCAAATACACACACAGACACCACAGGAGCAAAGTATGGTGTATAGCCTATTACTTCTACTCCAGTTATGAGATGAGATATAATGTTATCCTCTTATTGAGTTAGCTTAAATGTATGTGAAGAGGTTTTTAATCCAGGTTTTCAGGACTTACAGTGCCATACATTTCCACTGCATCAACACCAAATCTGTTATGTTCTGGGCTCAAAATCAGATGTGTAAACAAAAACTGAAATAAAACACAACCGCAAAAAATAAATGTATTGTGCAAATACAAACAGACAAAAATGGTTTTATCAAGCAACTGGTTTCTAAATCCTAACCCCAGTTACCATGATTTCAAATTGTATTTTTTACTTCACTTTCCGTACAGCTAGGATGTCTACAGGGTTTTCCTGCAGTAGTGTCCTGCACATGCAGAGCTCACACCTGCTTGAACAGTTTGTAGAAACCAAACTGAGGCCGCAGTCCGGACTCCTGAAGAGAGACTGCGCCGGAGAAGTGGATTGACAGCTGCTGTCCTGTGCCAGTCAACAGAATTGTCAAGGTAATACCAAATACTGATTTACAAAATCCATTAGAAGTGTTTTGTGTAGAATAATAGTCTGCCGCTTCACTTTGAGCCACTAAAGACATGACAACAAGCAGCCTACATTAGAAAATCTCAGCTGTCTTTAGGTTTTAATGCGTTATAGATCAAATGGTGGATATTTATAACTGAGTAAGGAAGGATGAAATTGTGAACTGCCAGGGTGAAGATCATATGCTCTACACCAGGTTGTGTAGAACAAATAAAAAAAAATGTTTGCCTCCACCAACCAGATGATAATAATGGTGCTTATCATAGCCAGGTATTGGTATGTGCTCAACCCTGGAAGCCATATTGACATCCAGGGATTGGGGCATTAGAAATACAACACTACTGCACTTCACAGGGTGGCTCTTATGTGGAAGGAACAGACACACAGGACTGGTCCGACATGGACATAGCACTGTTCAGTGACTCCTTCGCCAGTCTGGATGACTGCAAGCAGAAGAGGACATCGGTGCTGGAAGGTTTGCAAATCAACCTTAAGAAGAGCGAAATGACCAATCGGTAACATCTCCCCAAGACTGTGTATTTTTTCAGCAGTGAGGATGAGAGAATGCTTCTATTTGAACTAAAATGACTGTATATTCTGAGACGCCACTCATGTACAGTAATAAGTGTCTATGATAAAAGTGAAACTATAAGGGAGGGGGAGTCAGCATAAGACACTGAGTCAAAACAGAACAATTGTGTTTTTATGGATTATAACAATTAAATCAAACAGTACAGGATGTTTTGGGATTATGTGGAACAGATCAGTTAGGTCACAGGGAAAAAGAGCATAAAAGAAAAGTGAATATAATGGGTATGTATTGATATTGCCTAGGGAGGTGTATACTAGTATTGCTTTTGATGACTAAGATATGCAGAAGAGTAAATGGATTTATGTGGATGTTAGGTTTTATTGACTGAGCTCTCTAACCTTCAGGATACTATTGGACAAGAAAACTTCAGTTTCCCTTCGCTTTCAGTTTAATTGTTACAAAAACCTTCACAGTCATCATTTTGATGTCATGCCATGCTATGACGCTCTGGGTCCTGTGCCATCGAAAGGTATCTCATAAATCTGCATTTCTGAAATAACATTTTCACTGTGGAAGTGTCTTTTGATAAAGTGCTCGGTCTCTTCTTGTAACCCAGGTTTACAATCCTGTAAAGTGAAGAAATATATGATGCTGTACACTGGCAAAATCATCTGTTTGGGCTCCTAAAATACCTCGGGAAGTATTGCTTGGCATTGTGCCTTCACAGAGTCCAAGAGGAAACTCTACCTGAAGCAGTTTAGCTGCAGCTTCTCTCCTTGTGTCTGCTGCAATACCAAGTGGATTTTGTGAAGACTGCGTCTGGGAGGGTCAAAGATCTGATATGTTTGGTGAAACACTGGCTCAAGACATCATTTGCCAAGCCCAGCCAAGTAAACAGGTCTTCACACAGGGTTTCAGAATACAAACAAACATGAGAAAAAAAATAAAATTAAAAGACAATATATAAACATATACAGTACTGTGCAAAAGTTTTATGCTGTAAAGTAAGAATGCTTTCAAAAATATACGTTAATAGATTATATTTAATTATTCCAATTAACTAAATGCAAAGTGAGTGAACAGAAGAAAAATCTAAATCAAATCCATATTTGGTGTGACCACCCTTTGCCTTCAAAAACAACATCAGTTCTTCTAGGTACACTTGGACACAGTTTTTGAAGGAACTCGGCAGGTAGGTTGGCCCAAACATCTTGGAGATCTAACCACAGTTCTTCTGTGGATTTAGGCGCCTCAGTTGCTTCTCTCTCTCCATGTAATCCCAGACAGACTCGATGATGTTGAGATCAGGGCTCTCTGGGGGCCATACCATCACTTCCAGTACTTGTTCTTCTTTACGCTGAAGATAGTTCCTAATGACTGTTGCTGTATGTTTGGGGTTGTTGTCATGCTGCAGAATAAATTTGAGGCCAATCAGATGCCTCCCTGATGGTATTGCATGATGGATAAGTATCTGCCTGTACTTCTCAGCATTGAGGAGACCATTAATTCTGACCAAATCCCCAACTCCATTTGCAGAAATGCAGCCCCAAACTTGCAAGGAACCTCCACCATGCTTCACTGTTGCCTGCAGACACTCATTCGTGTACTGTTCCCACTGTTTTCTGCCAATTCTGAGCTGATGACACTGCTGGACATCTTCCGATTGTGAAGGGAAGTAAGCATGACGTGTCTGCAATAAGTTTCCTTGGCTGACCACTGTGTCGATGGTCCTCAACGTTGCCCGTTTCTTTTGTGCTTCTTCAAAAGAGCTTGGACAGCACATCTGGAAACCCCTGTCTGTCTGGGAGAGACCTTGCTGATGCAGTATAACTACCTTGTGTCTTGTTGCTGTGCTCAGTCTTGCCATGGTGTATGACTTTTGACAGTAAACGGTCTTCAGGAACCTCACCTTGTTAGCTGAGTTTGGCTGTTCCTCCCCCAGTTTTATTCCTCCTACATAGCTGTTTCTGTTTCAGTTAATGATTGTGTTTTCCATCTACATATTGAATTGATGATCATTGGCACCTGTTTGGTATAATTGTTTAGTCAAACACCTGCCTATATGGCTACAAAATCCCTGACTTTGCGTAAGCGTACCTAGAAGAATTTATGCTGTTTTGAAGGCAAAGGGTGGTCACACAAAATATGGATTTGATTTAGATTTGTCTTCTGTTCACTCACTTTGCATTTAGTTAATTGATAAATATAATCTATTAACATGTCTATTTTTGAAAGCATTCTTACTTTACAGCATTTTTTCACACCTGCCTAAAACTTTTGCACGGTACTCTATCTGTATATAATATATTCTGTACTTTACAATCATGTTTTTAATAGAACCTTGAAAAAGTAATACAAATATCCCTCCTTTAGACTTAATTTTCAGCTACTATTTTACCTGTGCCCACCCAAACCCTTCTTCATCGTCTCTGTAGATTCCGGTGTCTGCCCTCCTCCTACACTCTGGAGCTCATCACCTTGTACGTCTGGCAGCTGGCTGGGAAGCCCATCTTTTTCAGCCTGGTCCAGGGGCTAAGAGCTGTCCTCAAGCTCCTGCTCAGGTACTCTGAGATCTGTGTCACCTGGTACAAGCACTACAGCCCAGCTTCTGACATGGTCCAGAAGGCTCTTAAGAAACAAACAAGGTGAGCTACTGTGATCTCTGGCTGGTTCCTCAGACCGGTGACAGCGTAGATGCTGGAAGTTATATGTGTTCATTTCCCGTCAGTCATGTGGTGGACGGGAAACAACCACGGTTATAGTGGGGAGGGAAACGATTACAGTGGTTAGGGAAGTGGCTTCAACAAATGCTGGTTGCTGAAGGTCTTCCTTCGTTCAGTTTGTACTGTGAAATCGCACTGCTCAACTCTTTCAGAAACAGAAACGCATTTGATTGTTTGCCTCTCTCTCTCACTCCTTCTACATCATGCAGACTTCTGTCACCTTTTGCGCAGTTGCTTTAGATTTTCCCAGTGCGACTGGGATGTATGTATGTGTGTGTAGCAGGATGTGATCAGATTACATGTGACTGATTGCTAGTCCTAGAGGTCTGGACTAATTAAGGGAATAATTGGCTCAATTAGCTAATTAGTTGATCAGCTACAATGGAAAACAGAAGGTCATGTGCTCTGAAGATCCAGAGCAGAGAAGCACTGGTCTGTCCAGTGTTTGCCATGCAGAGGCTGCATTGTATGATTGATTTTCCCCAAGATTATAGACCAGGGGTCTATGTGTGATGTGTTGTGTTACACTTGATCACCGTGTTTATAAGATGTTGTTTAGTTCAACTAAGAGGAGTTTTTCATGTAGAATTCAGTTTAAATGAGGCATAGAAAAGGGCATTCCTAGGAATGTTATTAAACAGACAAAAAAAAGTTAAATGCTTTTTTTTGCAGTCATGGCTCCATCGCAATATTAATAGAAGAAAGCCCTGTTTATCTTGCGCTATTTTACATACCATATATACAGTTGTGCCAAACCATGCTTTGTTTGCAGAAAATTATAATGGTAACATTCTGTCCAAATTTGACACAAGTTTAATTACACGAATGAAGAAAGAATCATGTTCCAATGAAAATATATATTTCTAATTCTGCTTCAAAGTGTAGTTAACAATAATATTTTTAATTAAAAACAATAATAATTCAGAAGAGCATATGTGTCTTTTGGCAGCTTTACCAAGGCTTACCAGTGCAAGATGAATTTCCATACATTGTGTTTGTAACAACCCTGATGGAATAGTCTGAAACAGGGATTAAAACTTTAAAAATTAAAAAGTCCTGTCTAGATTTGAACAAACCTGAATCCTAAGAGTACTGAGATCAGACACACATGCTCTCAGTCTTAACTAAACACCACTGACCGATGTTTGTGTTGTATAGATGAGGCTCAACATGTCAACATTTATTTTTCTCCCTTCAGTGGAAATATTGCATAGAGAATAGATTAACTTTTTTATTATTTCATTTTAATTTTTTTAATTTGAATTCATTAAATCTTCTTTCATCTGAATAGGCCCTTTGTCTTGGACCCAGTCAATCCAACCTTTTAATGTCTGTGAGAACTGCAACTCATGGGATGAGGTAGCCGTGGTCTGCAGGCAGAGTTTGTTGAAGCCTCTGCTGAATGGGGTGCAGGCCGCCGGCCCCTGGCTCTTCACCGATGTCTGGTAAAGAGAGATACTGGCTGCAGCCCTCCCCCTACCCGCAGCTGCAGCCCCGGATAATACCCACATCTGCTGGCACTGATATCCGCTCCCTCGCCGTGCCAACTCCAGGCCTGCATATTAATAAATCAGGAACCTGAAGATTTTGCAAGACGGAAAAATTATAAATGCATGAAATGCTCCAGAGGTTAATTCTTCATGGCAACTATTTCAGTTTCCTTGTGAATATTCGCCTCATGGTCCCTTTTATCTTGTTTTGTCTGCTCAACTTTAATACTTTATATCCCTTGCTCTATTTTGTAGTTTGAGATAGTTTGCATTCATAACTAATGGAGAATTTATCATTTATACCAGTATCCCAATATATACTAATATTGACACTATTCAAATTGTTATTAATCTCACAACCAATCAATGCCCATTACAATTGTATAGGCCACGCCACACCTGTAATCTGAGAAAGAAGAAGTTAAATAAAAACAATCATACTTCTGCCTGGTAAAGTGCAACAGGCCTTATTCTCTGTATAATGCCATTCCATAACAACACTCACCTACTCTTGGAAGAGCATTTTAGCCCCCACCCCCATGTCAAGGGACCGGTCGTTTGCTGGTGTGGGTTTGGTGCTTGTTTGGAGATGTGAGAATTGAACCCAATTGGAGTGTGAATGCACATGCTACAAGTATATCCATATATATATATTTTTAAAATATAAAAATGATAAAACTTCATATGACTATATAGATGAGTTATATCACAGGTTTTACAATGTAGAATAAAAATACAGCATTCTGTGTTGACAGCTCAGTTGTGAAGAGGATGATGGGAAAGCCAGACGTAGGCAATGGCTGTTGACTCCTGTGAAGTTTACAGGTAATAATGTAGTATTTGTTTTATGTACATTGTTGGATTATATTTAGTTAGCATGTTGTTAAAATTCACAGATGGACACTTAAGTTATCAAAAGCCATTTATTTAGTTTCATGATAGGTACATGTGACACTGTAACTTATGTAATGCAGAGATATAACTTGACTTGCAGCGCTTAAAGGTGCAGTGAGGGGGGTAGAGTGAGTGTCCAGAATTCACTATTTCCTCCACAGTGTTACTAACACAATCCTTGTGCTGTAAAATACAAGCTGGGCCTGGCAATGGAAACATGCAAGGAGTTAACGTGTAATCGGCCCGTTTCTATGTCAAGAAGTGTTGATTGGCATTTGGTGTGTGACGCATCAACACTGGGTTTAGGTCTTCTGGAAAAAGGCCAGTCTACTCTAATGAAAGTTGACCATAATATGCATGCAGTTGTCACAGGGTGTTTCCATGCACATACTTTGCTTTGCCTGGGTTTTCTGTGGGTTGCGTCATACTTTAACAGGATTCCACTTTGTTTTTCTACACTTTACTTTGGGTTTACCATGGCACACTACAGGAAACTCTTATAAGGTGGGGTCAGGCAAAGCAATATTAAAAAGGCACTGTCAGGTGGCAGGGGCAGAGTATTGGAAGTATCAAGGACTTTAATGGCTGTGAATGACAGTTAGGATACAGCTATTTGGCAGCGGGAATGTTAGGGTGTGCTGAACAAGACATATACTCGCACTAGAACTAACTGGAGCTCTCTTGTTAATTGAATTAGTACAGTAAACGAAAGCCAACACACTTTCCAAACACTGTAGGAACGGGACCTGTGAAGTCTCAGACAGGCTGCTGCCACTCCAACAAGGTAGGGTGGTGGAATTGTTATTAATCTCCATGGGAGACGTCTTGGGATCACTGACTGAAGGTGCTGCAAATACAGTCTCGTTGTTGGGGCTGGGGTGATGGTGGCGTAGCTCTGCGATCACACCAATCCCCCCAGGGCTTACAGTCCCTTGCTATGGGTGAGGCTCCCTCCACTGTGCCTCACACAGGCTGCTCTGCCCACTGCAGGTCGATCCAGCGTCTTCATTGTAGCGCTGACTCAGGGCTAGACTCAGGATCTCTCTCTTCTCCTTGTAAAAGCGCAGCTCTCGGCCAGCCGTGCGGGCCTCCCCCAGCTCCTTCAGTGCCAGCTGCAGCTCCTGGGAGATGAGCCCTGGGGCCTCCTGCTCTTTGGAGATCCAGTCCAGTGCCATGTGGCTCCTGGTGTACTCATCCAGGTGGTGCTGGGAGTAGTAGGAGATGACTTCCTGTCGGGCAGAAGAGTAGTGTGTGAGCATGCGCCTGTGAGTTAATATGGACCAAGCAGCTCTTTGTCTTTAGTCATTCAAAAACGGTACTAGCCAAAAATATTAACTATGATTATCATAGTTATGCAACTTCTGGTGAAATAACTGGGAATAATGTTGAAGCTGCATAATATATATATATATATATATATATATAATATAACAAAATGAATGATGCAAATTAAGAACAGTTGATTGAATGAAAGTGTAGTGGAGCAGTTAAATAAACACCCATAGGAAATATTTTCTTCTTGATTTCCTTCACAATTAAAGACTTTGTTGGAATGTGAAATCAAACAATAACACCTTGTAACATTAACTGAACAGTTAAATAATATTCTTGAGAGGCTATCAAATTAATAAAATAGCAAAAACACTTAGAACGTAGAATTCAATTAACCAGTTCCATGTGCAGTGAACATAACTGCAGAGCTGGCCGTATCCGTACAGGAACCAAATGTCTCATTTATTCTAGAGATTATCAGCATAGAGGAACTGCACTATTACATTTGTGTCAGCACAGCATTTCCATGAACATTTCTTCAGACCCTTAGCAAATAAAATGTTCATTACTTTTTTGTGTTATTGATAAAACCTGAAGGAAAGATCTGAGCAATCTTGTACCTGGCGAGAGCATTTCTTCTCTCTGAACACCTTCAGGCTCCCGTTCCAGTGCAGGAGCTGGAAAACTGTCATGATCTCCTTAGGGTTTGGAAAAGAAATACAAGAAGCACGTAATGACGAGATGGGCAATGAATCAAGGAGAGGACACAAGTCAGGCTAGGAAGGCAACATTATGTCTATTGTTTCACGTAAATCAATTACTAGACCAGTTTGCACAGCCTGTGTGAAGCTTTACCCAATAAATTCAACGTACACCACTGTCACATAACGCTTACTAACATAACCTAACAGTGTTTTCCATACTTTTCTGTGCCTCCTTCCTGATGCCATCCTACAATGGTGATCCCCTCCACATGACAACAGAGCAGTCCCGGGATTGGCTTGTATAGCCCGTGTGCGCAATTCCATTCAACATACCATGAACAGACAAAACACACAAACAACTGGGATTAATATGGTTTCAATTAATTTGTGTTTCATTTTGTTCTGGTTTCTCTGTTTAAATTTTCTCCATGTGACTTTCCAAGCCAATATGAAAACGATCAAGTTAAATACATCCATCCATTGTTAATGATGTTGATTATGGTAGTGTAGATGACTGTTTATACAGAGCCTGCCAACAGGTACACCATCTGATAAACAATGGATGTCATCAGTCCAGAAGGATGTGATTACATTTAAGGATGTCGGACCCAACCCAGAGAGAGCAGGTGAAATGTGTCAGGATTCATTGAGACTCAGAGGGGGGAAAGTATTGTTGACTTAGTGGTTTAAAACAATATAGCTTCAAGATACATATGGTCAATTTCTTCATTACTTTGTTTTACCAGTCAGAGTGCCTTATTAAAAGTTACCAAGGTTGCTTAATGTACCTGTCAGTAAAAATATGTATCAAATGAATGACACTTGGAAATGTTTGACTCCTGGATTGTATGTGTATGTATTGGACTATTTCCATGGACACCAAGTTCAATTGAAAGGAAAATTAAACCATTTCTTTCTTCTTCTTTTTCTGTTCTCATTGACTTCCCAAAGTATTGAGGCTCCAGTAAGTATGCCAACATATGGTTTACTAACACTTGTTGGAGAGAGATTAAAGACAACCTGGAAGATACAGTGGCATAGAATGTAACATTGAAAATAGAGTAGACAAACACAATTCAGAGTGAATGTTAGATGCTGTCTGTATTCTAGATCTCTACAAAATATTTGTGCATCTGATGTAAATGTTGTTGTACTGTAATGAATTAAGGGCAAGCAGCATAAAAAAATAGTTTCAGAACCGGGATTTAATTGCAAACCCGATTAATAGGCAATGTGCTGTAGTTCCCTGCAAGACTGGACAACAGAATCCCCCGTTTCAATTCTGAAAATAGAACCATTCCCTTACCTGGAACTCCAGCATGGTTTTCCCGACATTTGACTCCAGCATTAAGCAATAGGCACCTATGCTTGTGCTGGGATCTGTGGCGTCCCCTAAACTGCCCTTGTAATGATGAACCAGAAAAACAAGAAAAACATGTCATAATAATAATAATAAAATAAAATGATCAAATATTAAAATCTGTACTTGTCAGTTGGTGTCTAGTGGTTTTAGGCTGTTTTGTAATCAGAGTCCATTTCAGCCTGCCACAGAAATAGCCCCACTCATAATTAGTATGAAAGTTTTTCTGGTTGTCGATTAACTGGTTAGAAGAGCTGAGATTACTGGCTGGGATGAGGAAGCTCAGATACAAGCAGATATGCTAGAATGGCAGTGGGGGCAAATTGAGCTGTTCTAGTTCTACTAGGACACTGGTTGGCGGATCTTTTCGCGGCTTGATCATTCAGCTTACACTGGTGGTAGAGGCGGCCTCCTGCAGGCTGCGAGAGATGAACTCCTGCGTTATTTTACGAGAGGGAAGCTCGTTGAAGATCGAATTCATCAGTGCGATGCGGGCTGCATCTCGCCGGGCTTCTGCCTTAGTGAAGCAGCACTGGGAGGAAATAAACAACGTGACACAGACAGATTACTTAAGGCCAAGGACAGTGTTCTCAAAGGAGAGTCATGTGAGCTCTTAACTGTGAAACTAAAGCCAAAGATACAGAATTCAGTGTCCTACAATCCCCATCTGATAACCCTCATGTATTTCAAACAGAACCTACAGTGAGGGAAAAAAGTATTTGATCCCCTGCTGATTTTGTAATGCTGATTTTGACGCATTTCAAAAAAGTTATAAATTGATTTGCATGTTAATGAGTGAAATAAGTATTTGATCCCCTATCAATCAGCAAGATTTCTGGCTCCCAGGTGTGTTTTATACAGGGAGTGCTCCTAATCTCAGCTCGTTACCTGTATATAAGACACCTGTCCACAGAAGCAATCAATCAATCAGATTCCAAACTCTCCACCATGGCCAAGACCAAAGAGCTGTCCAAGGATGTCAGGGACAAGATTGTAGACCTACACAAGGCTGGAATGGGCTAAAAGACCATCGCCAAGCAGCTTGGTGAGAAGGTGACAACAGTTGGTGCGGTTATTCGCAAATGGAAGAAACACAAAATAACTGTCAGTCTCCCTCGGTCTGGGGCTCCATGCAAGATCTCACCTCGTGGAATTTCAATGATCATGAGAACGGTGAAGAATCAGCCCAGAACTACACGGGAGGATCTTGTTAATGATCTCAAGGCAGCTGGGACCATAGTCACCAAGAAAACAATTGGTAACACACTACGCCGTGAAGGACTGAAATCCTGCAGCGCCCGCAAGGTCCCCCTGCTCAAGAAAGCACATGTACAGGCCCGTCTGAAGTTTGCCAATGAACATCTGAATGATTCAGAGGAGAACTGGGTGAAAGTGTTGTGGTCAGATGAGCCCAAAATCGAGCTCTTTGGCATTAACTCAACTCGCCGTGTTTGGAAGAGGAGGAATGACCCCAAGAACACCATCCCCACCGTCAAACATGGAGGTGGAAACATTATGCTTTGGGGGTGTTTTTCTGCTAAGGGGACAGGACAACTGCACCGCATCAAATCAAATCTTGGGTGAGAACCTCCTTCCCTCAGCCAGGGCATTGAAAATGGGTCGTGGATGGGTATTCCAGCATGACAATGACCCAAAACACACAGCCAAGGCAACAAAGGAGTGGCTCAAGAAGAAGCACATTAAGGTCCTGGAGTGGCCTAGCCAGTCTCCAGACCTTAATCCCATAGAAAATCTGTGGAGGGAGCTGAAGGTTCGAGTTGCCAAACGTCAGCCTCCCAACCTTAATGACTTGGAGAGGATCTGCAAAGAGGAGTGGGACAAAATCCCTCCTGAGATGTGTGCAAACCTGGTGGCCAACTACAAGAAACGTCTGACCTCTGTGATTGCCAACAAGGGTTTTGCCACCAAGTACTAAGTCGAAGGAGTCAAATACTTATTTCCCTCATTAACATGCAAATCAATTTATAACTTTTTTGAAATGCATTTTTCTGGGTTTTTTTGTTGTTATTCTGTCTCTCACTGTTAAAATACACCTACCATTAAAATTATAGACTGGTCATTTCTTTGTTAGTGGGAAAATGTACAAAATCAGCAGGGGATCAAATACTTTTTTCCCTCACTGTATAAGAGTACAAAAGCCTGAGCATGCAATGTAATCAAGAATTATAAACACTTCACACCAGGAACAGGGTCCGGACCAATGCTGCAATCTACAGGTGTCCATTGCAATGCTATTAGATTTGAACAGGACTCCTAAAAAGTTGGACAGGATGGTGGCAGTCAGAAACAAATACCTGGATTATGTAATAAACTATACCTCTGCCCTAAAACAGTTTTAATACTGTGAAAAAAAAGAGTTTCCCCTTGAATAAGCTGCTTGAATACCTGCATTGGCAGCTCTTGGGACCACCCCTGAAGTGCTTATAGATATTAAGGATCATGCGGGCATGACTTTCCTGAAGAAGGTCAGTGTCCAATTCTGAATCAGAAAGCTGTCAGCTTACCAGAAAATATGAAAACATATTGCTTTCCACTACTGAACAATACTATGCTTAAGAATTATCAACTGTAACTTCCAACTTCAATTTGTTTCGGTTTGATCTGCCTTGTTTAGGTTGAAACAGCAGAGAGCTTTAAGTAGACCCTCCTGAATAAATGCCTCAAAGCCTCTCACTCTCACAACTTTGCAGGTTGTGCCACAGGCTGGGTTCTACTTTAGTTCCGGTTTTGAAGTTTACTGATCTGAAGCCAGCTTTCGACTGCACTGCTGATAAAAAGGCAGTTGTGCGAGCCGCCGTAATCCTTTTGAAGGGAAGCTGTGAAATCCAGCTTAGAGAGGCAACGCAGCAGCGGAGTGCGTGTGCATAGAATGCCGAAGAAGGGAGAGCTCTGGGGTCGGCAGCACACACTCTTTGATCTAGGAGCCATCCTTTCATTGTAACCTTTCATTGCAACAACTTTGGTGTGGTCAGTGGGTAAAAGAACGCAAAATGAAAGCCATGATGAGGAACAGAGATTAAAGCCCTTTCCCATTGTGTTGAACAGATTCGAGGAGATCAAAGGCAGAGCAGGCTTTCACTCAAATTTGAACAACAATGCAAAAGTAAAGACCCTGTGTGCTTTGGCCAGTCAGGACCACAGCTGCTTGTCTACCCTTGAATAACTATGAAATAAGACCACTGTTTGTCTGTGACCATGTGCCTCAGTCACCGATGTGGAGAAGGAAAAACGACAGAACAACTTTAAAACCCCTTTAAATAGTACATTTAATTTAATATTCCCATAAGAGAGTTATATCATAATATACCTTTTAATTCATTACATTGACACAAATACCTCCTTTACTGCAATTATCAAAATGCAACACAGCTGTGGTGTCATTCATTTGTAGAACTGATCCAAATTGTACATGAAAAATAAATACGTAATGGCTTTTATTACTGAAGCTAGTAAACAAATGTGTGATTCAAAAAAGAAAAAGCAACAGAGACCATTGCTCTTGCTGGTACTAAAAGTCCATGTTGTGTTGTCTTTGAGACGTTAGATAACAGCCTTCTCTAGTGTAAAACTTTTATTCTGACATACATGCTTTAATTGCTTACTAATTAGAAAAAAACAATATAGTGTAGATCCAGTTCTGCTGTCTGTCCAGATGTGTATCTTCCATGTGTGTGTATGTGTGTGTGTTTATTTGTATCTACTTATCTATTTATTATTCTGAGCTTGATATTTGTAAATTTATACCAATCAGCCATAACATTATGACCACTGCGGGTGAAGTGAATAACACTGATAATCTCGTTATCATGGCACCTGTCAGTAGGTGGGATATATTAGGCAGCAAGTGAACATTTTGTCCTCAAAGTTGATGTGTTAGAAGCAGGAGAAATGGGCAGCTTAAGGATCTGAGCGACTTTGACAAGGGCCAAATTGTGATGGCTAGACGACTGGGTCAGAGCATCTCCAAAACTGCAGCTCTTGTGGGGTGTTCCCAGTCTGCAGTGGTCAGTACCTATCAAAAGTGGTCCAAGGAAGGAAAAGCGGTGAACCGGCGACAGGGTCATGGGCGGCCAAGGCTCATTGATGCGAAGGCTGGCCCGTGTGGTCCGATTCAACAGACGAGCTACTGTAGCTCAAATTGCTGAAAAAGTTCATGCTGGTTCCGATAGAAAGGTGTCAGAACACACAGTGCATCGCAGTTTGTAGCGTATGGGGCTGCGTAGCCGCAGACCAGTCAGGGTGCCCATGCTGACCCCTGTCCACTGCCGAAAGCGCCTACAATGGGCACGTGAGCATCAGAACTGGACCACGGAGCAATGGAAGAAGGTGGCCTGGTCTGATGAATCATGAGTTCAAGGTGTTGAATTGGCCTCCAAATTCCCCAGATCTCAATCCAATCGAGCATCTGTGGGATGTGCTGGACAAACAAGTCCGATCCATGGAGGCCCCACCTCGCAACTTACAGGACTTAAAGGATCTGCTGCTAACGTCTTGGTGCCAGATACCACAGCACACCTTCAGAGGTCTAGTGGAGTCCATGCCTCGATGGGTCAGGGCTGTTTTGGCGGCAAAAGGGGGACCTACACAATATTAGGCAGGTGGTCATAATGTTATGGCTGATCGGTGTATTTAATTGCCAATGGAAATATATTACCACTGGTGACCACTCTGTGACAAAGGCTGAAGTGCCATGGTCACTGCTCTAATGTATTATTATTATTATTATTATTATTATTATTATTATTATTATTGGTAACATTAGTGGGAGGAGTAGGAGTGAAATAGTAGCGCTACAATAGGGTATAATATAGTACAATATATGTTACAGAAATACACTATAGAAGGGAACAGCCAAAAGGAGTCTTGGGGTAGAAAAAGGCATGTTGTAGGGTAGAGGGCTTGTCATAGAGGATAGGGCATATCGTAGGGGACAGAGAGTGTTTCTAAGAGGACACGGCAGATCATAGTGGACAGGGTGTGTCTAAGAGGACAGGATGTGTCATAGTTGAGAGGGCATATCATAGAGGACAAGGTGTGTCAAAGACGGCAGGGTGTATTGTAGGGGAGTGGGCGTGTAATAGAGGATGTGCCATAGAAGACTGGGCGTTACATAGGTGAGAGGGTGTGTCATAGAGGACAGGGCGTGTCATAGGGGACAGGGTGTATCATAGGGGAGAGGACGTGTCATAGTGGACAGGATGTGCCATAGATTCAGGGCGTGTCATATAGGACAGGATGTATCAGAAGGGAGAGGGCATGTCATAGAGGACAGGGCGTGTCATAGTGGACAGGGCGTATCGAAGGGGACAGGGCGTATCATAGGGGTGAGGACATGCCATAGAGGACAGGGTGTGTCTAAGAGGGCAGGGCACATCGTAGGGGAGAGGGCATATCATAGAGGAAAGGGTGTGTCAAGACAGCAGGGTGTATCATATTGGAGAGGGCGTGTCATAGAGGATGTGTCATAGAGGACAGGGCATTACGTAGGTGAGAAGGTGTGTCATAGAGGACAGGGTGTATCATAGGGGAGAGGGTGTGTCATAGTGGACAGGGTGTGCCATAGATTCAGGGTGTGTCATATAGGACAGGATGTATCAGAAGGGAGAGGGCATGTCATAGAGGACAGGGCGTGTCATAGAGGAGAGGGAGTGTCATAGTGGACAGGGCGTATCGAAGGGGACAGGGCGTATCATAGGGGTGAGGACATGCCATAGAGGACAGGGTGTGTCTAAGAGGGCAGGGCACATCGTAGGGGAGAGGGCATATCATAGAGGAAAGGGTGTGTCAAGACAGCAGGGTGTATCATATTGGAGAGGGCGTGTCATAGAGGATGTGTCATAGAGGACAGGGCATTACGTAGGTGAGAAGGCATGTCATAGAGGACAGGGTGTGTCATAGTGGACAGGGTGTGCCATAGATTCAGGGTGTGTCATATAGGACAGGAAGTGTCTTAAGGGAGAGGGCATGTCATAGAGGACAGGGCGTGTCATAGGGGACAGGGCATATTGTAGGGGTGAGGGCATATCATAGAGGACAGGGTGTGTCAAAGACGGCAGGGTGTATTGTAGGGGAGAGGGCATGTCATAGAGGATGTGTCATAGAGGACAAGGGGTTACGGTAGGTGAGAGGGCATGTCATAGTGGACAGGGTGTGGCATAGATTCAGGGCGTGTCATAGTGGACGGGGCGTGTCATAGGGGAGAGACCATGTCATAGGGGACAGGGTGTCTCATAGAGGATTGGACGTGTCATAGGGGACGCGGCATATGCTGCAATTATTAGCTACAGTACTCTGCTATGGTTGGCTCCATAATGTCTTAAATTAATTAAGAAATAATACTATTAGTATTCATTTTGTTTTTATTATTGGAGATAATCTGACACAGAGATACTGACATACTACCATGTCAATATTACATGTTCGATAACATGCAAAAAGTAGACACGCAGACCAAATAGCTTCAGATACTTTAAATTCAGGTTATGTCTTTATTGATAATGCAGGGCAGGTTTTTATGACTAACACCTTACGGGATTTGAAAATGGAAGCAATGCAGCTTGTATTTCTACAAGCTATTTCTATATGTTGTTGTTGTTGATTTTAACTAGTCATGTCTACATTATAAAAATATTAAATTTCGACTACAAGAATACGGCTCAGTTTGATTTGTGGTGGGTCTCCCTAATTGGTTAATGAGAACCATCTGCGACTCTCCCTGTTCACACACATGGCGTTATTCACCACTGCTACAGGGGAAATGAGCTGAATAGAGTTATTGAAAGGGGATTCAGTTTAGCATAACGGCTTTGTATTTACTACGTGCTGAGTAAGGTCTGGATTCTGCCCAGGCTCCTGGCGCTGAGTTTATTTTCATAGATTTTGCACATTGGATTTGCACAAAACGCCGACATATTCACATAACAGCAAACAAACAAACAAAAAACGAAACAAACAAACAAACAAAACACACGGTGAGACAAAACAGTTCTGATGTTGGTACCTTTATTTTAGGCGAAACAAAAATCTGGAGAATCCTTTGACCTGAGCCGGCTGTGATGCCAGCCAGCCATTCTCCTGCATTAAGCAGCTGCTTTTGTTTAACCTGGAATGTTTTGAAGAAGTTATCAATTGCAATAATTAAGCGAACAGGTTTTGGAGATTTAAATTCTAGTCTTTTAGGATTTCCAGAAGTGTATTATGCTAAATACGAACATCGTCTATGTCTGGATATTGCTGGCCTGAGTCCAAAGTCATCCTGCTTTGCCAGGCTTTGAACTTGAATGGAAAGAAAATTCTGGGGAGTAAGGAAATAAATACTATTTGAAGATGGTGTTTTTCATTGCACTACACTAACCTCTTATCCAGGAAGCAATTGTTCGGCCTACGCTCTCGTCCCGTGGGGCTCACTAGTGCAGCAATATGTGCTGACTGGCATGGTTTCTTACATAGTGAATGAAATGGAAAATCACTGTACTGTAGTAAATGCTCACATATTTACATTGGAACGTCTAAACGTGCACTGTATCTTTCAGATATATTGAATTTGGTGTAATTTGCTCTTTAAGTTTAGCCAGTCAGTCAGTAGGGAAGAAGAAAAAATCCTTCTTGAGAACAAAACCACCACCCCACTATTTCCACACATAGCTGTTACATATTTTTAACATGAAATATGAATGTTACAGCACAGTTAGTTCTCTCTATTCCCTGTATGGATATCACAAGTTTGTGATAGATATAAGCCATAATCCACCAACTGTGGATCATTTCATGAGGACAGGGCTCAAAACACTGTCACTGTGACACCGCTTCAAAATCAGCGTGTGCCGCACAAAGTTAGGCAGGCTCAGCTAAATCTGCAGGCACTTCCTGAGATTTCAAACTGTGCAAGTGGATATCAGCCAAATGTTACTTCATTACATTCAAAAAAGTACATATACACACTCACACCTATATATTTATCTTGCCAACGATGTCTGTAATTCATGTATTCTGTCAAGTGTTTTTATTTCAATTTAAAACTGTGGTGAGCGAAAAAAATAATAATTGCAGAACAGTAACACAATTCCAGTTTAGTCCCAGGTGGTAGGATCTGTCATCTCCGCAGAATGATTGTACCTATTATCTGATGTGTGGTGGCCATGGATGTGATTGAAACTTTACAGACATTAATTACTTGAAAATAACCCGCCTAACTGGAGACAGCAAGATGATTCATGCTGATCCTAAATTGCGTGCAATAGTCTAGACTTTTAAAAAGAGATCAGGAAAATATAAAACAGTCAGGTACTTAATGGCCATCATTAGAAACATTTGATGTTAATGCGCAGATGATAGAGGGAAGTGAGAGTTAGGTTAAGAGTAATTTTCCACTGGCCAATCCACGTTTTTTTTTTTCCACTTTTCCAATCTCCAGGGAAAAGCTCATCAAGCAGGGATTAAATTATACAGGTGTTCCAAGTCTCGCTCTTTCCGGGTTTAACTTTGTTTAACATTTTTGCTGAAAGATTGAAAAGATATGTATACATTCACCATCAGTCTTACTGCGGATTGCAGTTTCTTATAAACACAGACCTGTTAGATCTTGGTAAATGGCTGCACGGCTGGTACCACTGTAACATCATCATTCACACTGAGATGGCTTTGGCCTAATTAGATTAATCCATCACTGTCAATAAACATTTTCTATTCATTATTTGTGACATGTGTAGAAACAGTTTAGCTTAATTAATGAATAATTAAAATACTTATTTGTATGTTGACAAAGCACCAGACGAGGTACAGAGCTAGACTATGTATGAAGAAATTATACACTTTGCAGGCATGACATTGAAAGGAGTAGCTGTAGATTGAAGCAAGTGGGAACATCTTGGGGTGTCATCCAGCAGAGGATTGATATAGGCTGATGGTGACACTACTGGTCAAAAGTTTTAGAACACCCCCATGTTTCCAGTTTTTATTGAAATGTAAGCAGTTCAAGTCCAGTGAATAACTTGAAATGGTTCAAAGGTAACTGGTAATCTGCCAGAGGTTAAAAAAAAGGTTAGGTTACCAAAAACTGGTAAATAATATACATTTCAGAGTTATATAGTGTGTTACTACACCCTCTTAAGCATTATTTGGCAGTGTTACGCACAGCTCCTGTGCATAGAAGTTACACTGTATTCCTACAATGCACACATCATTTAAACGTTTATTCTTTTGGCGTTTCATTATCAAACAAATACAATTTACAGTTTCTGTGTCGCCGCCGTCATTCAGAGCCTGGGGGGTAATGCACAGTCTTCTCCGGGGGGAGGGGGGGGTCTCATTCAGACAGTCACAGATCACTCAGTTTTGATCGATTAATCCAGTATATATTATTTGATAACAAACACAGAGAAGTAAAATTATTGTTTATTAGTACACTGTAAACAGAGTGTTCCATCTTGGCATTTTGAGCTCTCTATGGGTGTGTGTTGCTTCTACCAATACGTGGATGGTCTTGTTTTGATCAATAGACTCTCTGGTTCCAGAATATGTCATAATTGTCAATATTTTCTGAGATTTTGTATTCCTACTCATAGCAAATATTGGGGGGGTGGATTCCATGATTTCATTTTTATCTCCAATTGTTTATTTGTTCTGTGCTTTAATTTCAGCATACATTAAGACATTAAACTGCGTAAAATTTTAAATAAAAACTGGAAAATGGAGGTGTTCTAAAACTTTTGACAATATATATACAGCTCTGGAAAAATTAAGAGACCACTCCAAGTTCAGAAATCAATGTTAAGTGGTCTCTTATTTTTTTCCAAAGCTGTATATATATTTATCAGTTTGTACTCCTTCAGTTTCTTTTAAAGTCAACAGGCCTCAGCAGACACAGAAGGCAATAGAAGACAGTAGATATATAAGAGGATTACCTGTAAATTGCCAAAGCAGCTGCCCCCTGGTAGGGTGACGTAGCAGATGAAGGGAGGGCTGGGTGAGGGGGCGCACTCATAGACCACCAGGTTCTCTGGCCGGACCGGGACGCCTCCTGCCTGCTTCCTCTCCCAGAACTCATGCAGCATCCCCACCACGTTCACTGCCAAAGCAACACATGGGTCAAGACTCAGGAGCGATGGACTCAATGTACTGATGTGATGGCTGGGATGCCAAACTTAAGGTCTGTTGCATTTAAATAGCCAATCCTCTTTCCTGCCTGTCTCTTGGATAGGCAGTCTACCAGATCATTGACTGTAAAATACAGGCCAGACACTGGGAAAAGACATCTGCACTGGGTTTGTGTATTTATGAGTCTGTGTGTGTCTGTTCAAAAGGAATCACTACCACAGTTATGAAAGTCTACATTTAACATTAAGTTTTGGAAATTAGTTGACTAATCTACCATCATCTGTGTCTCAGTACTGCAGATTCAGAGATTTGTATTAAAAGGTTTATTATCCAAGCAGACAATATAGAGCTCCTTCAAAGTACATTTGTGTGGATTTCTTTTAAAGGCAGTACAACACATACTGTCATAGTAATTAGACGTGAGATAAATTACAGAAGAACCAAACAAACACAAAACATTTGAAAATGGAAAGACAAATAGCTCTAATAATAAATATTATTATTATAAATTGTGAACTATACTTTTTTTCCCTATTTTGTATGATCAAGATATTAATTTGAATGGCATAATTCCTCAAAGGGAAAGCAGGATTAGCACAAATGACAGGTTCATATACACCCTTCGGACCAGTTGATAGAATTATTGGGATCAACTGAGTGATTTCTCTTGTGCGTTGATGATTCCATTGAAACTTAAATCCGGACAAAACACAGAGGAAATCTGAGCGTCTTCAAGTGATAATTGACCCTCCAGTTTAATTGCCCGAGGATCCAGGGTGCACATCTGGCGTACTGTAGCACTGATAAACACATCTGGCTCTGCTGTGAGTGCAGGAAAGGCCAGGTTTTCTACTCAGTGATTTATAAATAAGAGAATCAAATGGAGCTTGTTTAATCTACTTAAGCTGTAACTCCTACCACATACTAGATACTGAAACAGATTGTCTGTATAGGATATCGGAATAAATAACCCTGTACCAGTTACGCTAAATGAACCTGAAAAGGGCATTTCAGAGATAATTTTCTAATTACATGACACAGAAATGTATATTTACTTATTCATAATTTCTTCAGTTTGCATGCTTTTTTCATGTATTGTATTCTTTACGTTCTGCGCCAAAATGAAAATAGAGCTTCATAATTAACCATTATTTTTGACTTTTCATTTTGAAGAATTTTCTCATAGCATCTGAAAGCGTAAATACACCATTTAAGTTAATAAAACAAAAAGAAGTTTGGGAGGTTTTAGAGGCTCTGATTTTCAAGCTATAGGCATACTGCCAGGACTGCAAATACTTTGATGTAATTCTATTTAATAATCATTCATACCGTTGAATCTTCTTTGCAAATGATTTTTCCAATTTGATTTTAATGTGCTAATTTGTAACATTTACCTCTTGGCAGCTTTTAAATAGATCCTTCAGGGCCGCACAAACTCATTTATCTTTGAGAGTTTCTTCTTTCTTAAAGTCTTAGTGTGCGGTAGTCTTGGCCAAATTAAATTTGTACCTGACACACTCATGTGCAAATGGGGGAAGGAATACAGGTATCCAATGTAAACAACGGGAAATCATCAATAACGTTATGCTCTCCATCATTCTAGATTTAAAAATACAGGCCAATGATAACAACGATTATTTGGACATGTGTCTTTGTTGTGCTTCAATAATATGTACAGTTACAGATCTATGTAGTGTTGTTGTTTTCCAAAGTCACACTGCTATTCTATATATTTTTCTATATACCAAACCATCTAAGTGTTTTGCAGGCACATCACTTGTAAAGAACATCGAAAAAAAGGATCATTATTTAATTTCAGCATTGTAATACAATCGCAACAGAAAAGGAAAACTTTCTCTCTCAAAATGTGTTGGGAAGTAATAGATGACAGGATGTCGTCTGATTGCTAGAGGGCTCCTGATAACGTTCCACATGAAAGCTTCATTCTTCAGACTGAAAGCTGTAGGAATTCAGGGTAACGCATGCATAAGCATTAACTATGCACAGGAAACACAGGGGATGGATAACACCAAAGGGGGGTGAGGCACCTGGTGGAACAACAAAGGGATGGGTTGAAGGCCCATTCATCTATCTTTCTATGATGGATTTCGGTATACAGTGCAACACACTGGAGCTGCAGCTTAGGCAAATACTTGAGTTGAAAAGGTTCAAAGAGCAGTCATATTAAAACTGTACAGTGCAGTCACCCTGCCTCCAAAACATGATTAATGAACTCTCATGACTTCAAAGCAGAGGGACCCAGTGACTGCTTGCTTACAACTATTACTTCGAGGTATACAATATGGTGGCTCTTTTATCTTGAATGCAGCAGACTCTGAGGGGCGGCTTACAATATCCTCAAAGGTATAGAATAACTCATAAGAGGAACTTATTTTTTTCTTTACCAAAAAACAAACAAACAAGGTGTCCAGGATTGAGTGGATAAAACCACTTTACTTCACAAGAATCATAGAAGAAAAAAAAAACTTGAGCAGGTTAGAACCAATAAACTACAATAAACTAAATGAGCGAAGTGGGTCAAAAGGCTTTCTACTGTTTGTAACTTTTCTTGTGATCATAAATAATAAGGATTTATGTTAGTCCTCAAATAATATTTCATCAGTAGATAATGAATTTCATGGAGATGTTTCTGACAGGGAAGAGCTGCACCTTAGCACTGTTGGTGTTAAATGTCCAACTATGATGACATCAGTGCAAATGGCACGAGAACATGCTCTTTGCCTGCAGATACATTCCCACTAGGCTATCTCTGTGGAGGGATAATGAGTGGGGATTTATACAGATTGAGGTGATTTTGAACAGGTTTAATTGTACTAATAAACACATAGATAAGAGAAGGAGGCCAGAGGAAAGTTTAAAAAATACATGTACATACAGGGCAAAAGGCATCATGCTGGTGCTGCTTAAGAGAGTGGATGAGGGAGATTTTAAACAATGGTAAACTTATTGGCTATCAGGAACTTTATATGTTTTCCCCCCTTACCGAGACTAAGAAGAGAGAGCTACCATTGTTCCCTAGGTGGGATAAAGCTGTATGATTTATGAACTGATCATAACTTGCTGGCCATTGGAGCTTTTCACACTGTCTTTAAATTAAATTGTGACATAGTTTGCCTGGATATTTAAAGCAGAACCACAGCTACAGAAATAAAAATGGAAGCCACACAGGGATGTGGACAGTAAGTATTGCAGATGTATGTATGGTTAATGAAAAAAGAAACAAAGAGAAGCCAGGGTTGGTTTGCTCTGTTGTTTACCGACTTGATCCCGGGCCAAGGAATTTCCCATTTCTACACACTTCATCTGGGCAGCCCAGGAGAGGAAGTACCAGGCTTCTAACAACCGTCAATTTGTCTTTAGGGTTTAGTCCCAATTTAGATTTTTGCAGGAAAGCCAATTTCCCCGTGGCCTCTATCATAACAGAAACAATGTGTTGGGGGGTGCTGAACTTGACCTACGCAGTGAAGCCTTCGTCTTGAATGGCAAAGTCTTCTTGTATTTGAAGATGACATGAAGTGTAGCCTCGGCACCTTTTGCAAAAGGCCGACTGTAACTTTGAGCTTGATCTTGTAACTTATAGTAGCAGGTTTTAGTTTCCGCCCCGCTCTGATCTAATCTGTTTGTTACCTCATAGGAAATACACAGAACTCACTTAGTTTGCTTCATTAGAGGCAAAAGGATGTCACTCACTAAAGGTACAATGCGTCTTATCTGTTAAAGCTGTGTTCGTCAACCATGATCAAACACATCTTGAAGCATAAGGTGCACTTTACAGATAAAATGCACTGATATTTGGGGGAATTTATACTATATACTAGAGAGTCATTTTTAATTTCCTTGGGAGGTAAGACTTTAATCATTTTTGTATTAATCGATTAGAGTTTGAGTCGTGGCTTCTGTGAGGCATCATTTCCATACCAGATCCCTTATCTTCAGGGGCAACTCATGCGTACCACTAACCTTAAAATAAGCCACGTTCTCAATCTGCTTATAAAGGGACATTTACTTAAAAGTTTAGTGAATATCGCCTTTCTTATAGATGTGTCTTATGGGATAGTATTACATGGGATAGTATTAACAATGTCTAATTTTAAAAAGCGTTCATGAATGAGTGCCAAAATGGCTTCCAGACTAAATGCACAAATCTTAACTGACATTTTAAAAGCCCTAAGTTTAGTTTCCCAGCTGATCAACATCTGACAACTTATTTTGCTTACAAGGGAGTGATGATTTTTCCTCATTCTTCTTGGAAAGGAGAGATATTTCAGAACTTGCCTTAAAAAATACCAGTATTCATTTTCTTTTGATTTTTGTCTACTGTCACCTGAGTTTGCCCTGGGTTCAATTTCAATAACCTGCAGATAATGAAAGAACATTTGGGACACATCTATTTCAAATTGAGGACACGTTATTTTAGATTTTTCCAGTCACAAGCTGCAGGTGTTCAGTCCACCTGCTTTTAAAAGAAGAAAATCAATGCTAGTGCTGGGCAGTCCACCTCTCCAACGCCTTTCAGACTTTGATCTTGGGGGGATTTCTTGCATGAATAAATTAGTCGGGAGAGGAAGAGGTGCACGTTAGATGTGCAGCTCCACAGTGTGCAAGGCTCTTACTATTTGTGTGGTATCTCCAGGTGGTGCAGACCAGCTGTACACCCTCCTGAAGGAAACCTTTGTGTTGTATTATGCGAATAGAGACTGCAGTTTAAAGACAGCGGTTCCCAAATCCAGTTCCTGGTCGCCACAGATAGTGCTTCTTCTATTTTAAAGACTTTAAAGACTAAATTCCTTCATGTGTAATCTGGATTGGTTTAAACAAAAGAGAAAAACATACTGTACTTATCCTATTAAGTGATCTAGGGATCTTCCTTTCACCTAGTTCCTTTTGCCTACTGATTTTAATTTGTGAGTGGCTGTTTGGTCCAAGTTTTGATTTGGTCTGGTTAAAGTAGACTTTTCTTTCTTTCTTTCTTTCCTCTTTTCTTTAAAAACAAAACAAACTTTCACATCTCCTGCTAAAACAAGCTTTCAGCCCCTAGAGACTGATGCTCTAACAGATTAAGTCAGCCTTTTTAGGCCTTTAAAGTATTTTAGTATATGGGCAAAAAGGAACCGTTTTACATTGTGTTTGTCTCGTTTAAAGCCTTTGTCTTACAGATAAATGTAATGCTTCATTAACGTCGAATGGGTTCATAACATACATTTGTAACATAATTATACTTAACTGCCCTGCAAATTGCTGATCATAAAGATCCACAGAAAAAAAAAATACCCAGAAATTTAGTACTAGCAATTAAACCTGATTGTAAGAAGCAGTCTGCATACCTGGGAGCCTTTTGATTTTATTGACCCTGAGACCCTTCATTCCATCCCCCAAATTACTTTGTCTCTATCCCACTTTCCCTCTGTCCCCTGTCTCTCCCTCCCTTCCTGCCCTTTATGAAGCAAATGATTCATGCCTCTGAAAAACAGCTCTCTGTTGAATCTGTTACACATGTGTGCCATTAAATGCAGAAGTTAAGTTAAGAGGGGAAAAGAGTGTCAGGACAAATATTGGATATGAAGATCATCAGTGTCAGATGCAGCCGCTGAGAGTTTACCACACATGTGAGTCTACCAAGCGGATCGGACGAAAATGCCCAGTTGGAGAGTACATGAAAATAGGCTGTCAAAACCAGACAAATTAATTACATTCTATTTTTTAACAATAGTGTATGTTTTTTTTTAATAAATATTTATATTTGGTGCTTTTATTTTTGTTGTTAACCTAATCACATGCTTGTGTTGCACACTTGCTTCTAATACTTTTTTTATGTATTTGGTTGAGGGAGGCTTTAATTAAAAACAAAAAAACTTTAGACATTATTTCTCAATCCAAATGTGACAGGGTACCAATTTGGTTCCAGGTTATGTAGGTCAAAGTTGTGATTTGGTCTATTTTGCATGCAGTTTACAAAGGATAATGCAAACTGTGCTAGAAGCTTGTTTAGCTGAGACAATTTGTCAGGTTAAATTTGGATAATTGTCATGTTATTGCAAATGCTTCTGAGGTCACTTTCATTTAACCTGTTACACATCTGCTTCAGGGAAAACATGTTCTGCATGTTATTAACTGTCTCAATGCCTACAGTCATGCATGTAAAATGTTCTAATAGATCCCTTGCTTACATATAAGCTGTACAAATGCTATTCATACATAAATAAGCCTATGCGAGTTAGAGGGATCCTCAACACACAGCCGGAGGGTTTTTATAGAAGAAATTGCCCTAGCTCACAGTGATTCGCTTATACAAAAGATACAGGGCAACCCTTCCCAGGCCGGCATGCCAAATATAAGTGCTTTTGTTCATATGCAGCCCAATCCCTGCTTAGAAAAAAGCCCTGAATGCAGCCCACCTACCTGCTCTCAGTGCAAAAGGAATATCCTCAAAGGGTCAAAGACTGCTGCACAATGGGCAGACCTAGCGGAGCATTGAGTGAGGGAAGGGGTAGAGCCATGGACCAAATAAATGGCCATTCCCCCTCTCAGACTGGGTAGAAGTAAAAAGTGTTTTGTGACCATAATGAAAAGCAATGTGCAGTTTCTTACAGTTTAGGCAGACCTGACTCCCTCAAACTGGAAGCAACTGGTGTGAGAAATGTATCACCTGTGTTAGGAGTTATTGTAGGTGATTTGTAGGTGACATATTTTGAATATCATAACTTTATATCCAGACTTACATTTTTTTCCATTGGAACATACATCGTGTCAGGATCCAAAGAGTAACAGGTTTTAACTAATCTGTTTCTGCTCCTGCCACAGGGCACACTCTGACTCTGACGCTGTATCAGTTACTTTCTTGCTCTGTAACTGTGTGTGCTGATACTCTCCAAAACTGTCAAACCTCACACAGCCTCAATGGCTTTCTAACAGGAAAACTGTAAAGAATAGTGTCTGCCTTTCAGCTTCGAAAGGTTCCCTTTAGAAATGATCATCAAATATGATAATTTTAAAGTTTACAGTGTGAAAAGTAAGAGCAGGCTGGTCTGATGTGGCGCCAGAGAAACTGTTGCTTCTTCAGTGTTCTCCAAATGACTCACACTCTGTGGTAATGGGCTTCCATTAATTAGATAATCACTCAAATCAAAGAAACATGGGAATTGTTCTCAGTTAACAAAAACCACATTGACACTCCTGTGAACAGGAACAAACACAATCTGCAGACACTTTTTTTTTTTTTTTTACGAACATAAACCTTGTTAATGTATTACTCAGAACCTCCACACAAGTTTCCAGCTTGGAGATGTGAGGGGATTTTTTGTGAGGATACATTTCACGAAGATCAAATGAGAGCAGTGATGGATTTAGCTTATAAAAATCTTTGCAGAGATGTTAGCACGGAGAATAAAAAAAACCTAGCTGTCTCTATTGCATATATTTATACAGAGACTATAATGAAAAGGCAATCACTTGCAATTTGTATTATTATTATTATTATTTTGTAAATTAGTATTACTTCTATTTTCATATTTAATTACATACTTCTCAAAAGATTAGAAAGCACAATTGATGCATATTAGTCTTACCCTGGACTAATGCATGAAAATGGTCTCTGTCAGGAAAACATTCACAGCTCCGTATTTTGGCGTATAAAATACACACAAAGGCTCAAGTTAAAGTTGACTGAGATGTTGTAGAGCAACCCAGGTGCCGACAGTGATCTCTACTCACAATACCACTGATGTTACTGTAAACTGCTTTTACTTTCCTACAGATGTGATTAACTGTAAACACTCCAAATGAGTCTGTAACTTAAGAACCCTGTATTAATGACATATTTCACCCAATGTGTTTTCTATCACAAGCTATATATTAACTATAATGAGCACACCCAATTATGCAAAACAAAATACATAAAGTACACAATATTTGTCATATTTTATGCATTAACAATGCATTTTCAAGTTTTGTTTTGTTTTCTCCTAAAGATCCAGGCTTTTCTATATACATCTTCCATGTCAGTGTGGGACAAGATTCGATCCCATTGCAATGAGCAAGTAAAACCCACAGGAAATGGAAACAAGTTAACTTTGACTTAAATTAAATTAAATTAAAATAAAGCACAGAGAAGTAATGTTTTCTTCTTATACACATACACACATTAACTCTCACATTTTTTTCTTTCAAAGTGAAGTTACAAATTCCCAAACTCACAAGCCAGTCAGCCAGAAAACAAAATATTAACTAATCTTCTGTGAAATAGTTGGTGGAATTTAATGCCAAGTCCTGTAAATGATTGGGAAAACAAGTGCTTTTTATATTAACTACATCACATTCATTTTCTTACACGCTTGAGATGTTGCTGCAGCATTTTAACTTGCTGTTGGATAGCAGTCCATGCTGAAACATGAAAAGATCCGCTGACTTCTCTATTTAAGCAAATCATGCCTGATATTTCCTGTCCTATGCAGCTCCCTTTAAGTATACATAAAGGAATACATGAATAAATGCAGAAAGACACACTATAATTCATCTGCAGTTAACCAATTCCATCTCCCCCTGAATGCAAATCCTGAAACTCCACGAGTGGGATGTTGTGCAATTTGGCACCCCTGCACACAGAACTGCCTCAAATGACTGGATGGTACTTACAGTCCTTGAACACGCTGCCCGAGTCGGTGTGGGGGAGCACCCGGGACACGACCGCTTCCAGAGAATCCAACACACTATCCATCTCCAGACTCTCCTGTCCCAGATACAAGCAGACAATGTCCTCATGCCTATAGGAGAGCACAACTTTTATTGAACTTGTGCCCGTCCATAGGTCCAGTGTGAACACATGCAAAGAATCCCTCTCTCTCTCTCTCTCTCTCTCTTTTTCTCTCTCTCTACATCTGCCAATCAGGCACAGAGCAGCATGTGAAGCCTGCCCTAGGGGTCCTCCTCTATTGCTGGCCCACCTTTGTTAAGTGGTGAACTAATTAGCTGTGAGGCTGGTCGACATACTTCACTCCCTCTTCTCCATCCTATTAAGCACACCCACTGGCTACCTAAACCATTCAGCTAAATCCGAGCCCAAGAATGCAGTCCCCTGAACTCAGGCGTCTATGGAAGCAGCAGCTGCAGCATACAGGCTGCTAAAGCACAAGGCTCACATATACAGTACGTCTTAATGTAACACAATAAAGGATTAATAGAAAGCAGATCCTGAACCACAGTCTATTTGCTGTCAGCTAAGCATTTTTTGTGTTTTTTGGTGTTCTTGCCTTAGAAGTCTTGCAAGAAGCATAGTTTTTGTTTTCCCAAGCACACAAAGCTTCTTTAAAACAGACAAGAAATTAGAAAATAATAAGATAAAACCTTAAACTTCCAATCAGAGAAATAATAAATTCCACTGCTTACCAAGACAAATAAGAACCACAAGGGTTATTTATTATTATTATTATTATTAATTATTCAAATATACTTCCAAAAGCACTTGTTTAGTTCTGTCATACTTTTTTCATGAAGCAAGTCACTGGTTTCAGAGAAAACCGCACTGTGCTGTCATGGGTTAACCATGTTATCACGTTACTGTGCACTAAAAAGGAAGTCTGATCCATTTCAGCACAGGACCCGTCTATGCTAATGCTCAGAACACGACCCAAGTTTATTTGATTTTTGCATTTGATGTGCCAAGTACCTTAAACTGATAATGGCTCTTCTAAAAAGGATTTGCAGTAACACAATAACTTGGCGGAAGCTTCAAAATGATACCAGATTGGTGGAAAATGCAATAAAAATGTAATCATGGAATCCGAACAAAGGAGAGTGGGACCGAAATTAAAGTGGGAGTCCATACCTCAGTTGCAGCTCCGTTTCTTTTGTGGTCACAGGAGCGCCAACATTTTGATACGATGCAGACCAAAGGGCTGTTTTAAAAGACTGATGAAGGAAACCTGTGCTCTTTAGTTTCATACTGTCCAGGATGTGCTCTTGTGTTCCCTTAGCATTACTTTTTGATTAAATCAGACACCAGATCCCATCATATTTATCTCCATCGGTAACCTTGTGACATGCCTCTACTTAGCAGAAAACTTGAGTTTGAAAGTTGACCTGCCTTGGAATATTTTTCAGCTATGCAGTAGGTGCTTTGGTATTTTGTGGCTGAAATGTTTCCATATGTAATGCATTGTAACACTGGTGGGGGCCTGGCAGGGGGCACAGGGAATCGATCCCTGCTCTCTCACACCTCGCCACGCACAGCCAAGAGGTTAAGCCACGTGCCCCTTGGACTCACCCCAAGGCCATGCATGTCACAGTAGTCACAATAGCATCAGTGGCAGTAGTTTACTGGATTATATCAACATATCTACCTCAAATAGTGCAGTATCATGACTTAAAGGAATAAAATGCATTTACATATTTTAAAGAAACCTAGAAAAATGTATCCCTGATGCAACAAAACTTTAAAATGCATGTGTTAACTTTAATTGGCAGTCAGAGTTGTATTGGACACTTTTTTATTGTTTGAAAAAACAGGTGTTAACTTAATGTAACATCATGAATGTGGCCCACAATCTGGCAGTGCTTCAGGGTAAAGTTTCACAAACATCATGACTGTACTCTTCAGAAGTTCAGAACAATAAGCCCCTTTCCCAGCTTGAAAATTATTATTTCCCACTCTCTTATCGGTAAACTTCTTCCATGTAGGTTTTATTTCATTACGGTTGGTCAGTTGCCTATACTTGGAAAATGCCCCCCATTTCTAATCCCGATTTTGAAATTCTTTGGGGCTTTCCAGGGGAATATAACCATTCCTTTTTGTTAAGCTGCCACTTCCTTTGTCAGTATGGCTCAGCATTTGAGAGCAGTACTTTGCATTAATGAGTGCTCGAGTGGACGCAATCCTAACGACTGCGGACACAGAAGAATGGCAAGTGGCCGTGAGTTCTTCACTTCTCGAGCTCTTCAAAAGATCACAACTCGGGGGGGGGGGGGTGGGGGGAGTCAAATGTTTGAAATGGTTGTCTTGCTTTCATGGCACTTATAGTATAGTACTCTATACTGAGGCTCAATAAGACTGGTACCTAATTCTGTAATGCAGGTTCTTCATATTTCAGAGAGTCTGGACCTTAGATCCATTGCATCCCAACATGTGCAGATTTGTATAAACAACTGACCCCCCTCCGCCGCCATGTCGTTCAGAGAAGCCCAAAGGATGTAAAGGAAGAGAAAACAAACGGTTGAGAGGAAGACTTGCTAATGCTTCAAAGAAATGAAGGAACTTGTATGTTTTCACTAAACTTAGACGCCCTTGTCTTTTATATATGAATGAAATAGGCCTGTAGAGGAAATAAGTGTTTAATTCTCATCTAAACGTTACCATATGACTGCTATGTGTGTCCCTTTGCTAGGAGAAGAGTGGGGTCTTGCACCCCTTAAAATTAAGCGCTGCTGTTCGGCTCTTTAACATGAACTACCAAGTAATTCAAACATTTTAGCAGCTTGTTATGCATGTGTATTGTGAGGCCTTCGCAGTCAAATTTGCTTGCAAGTGTTGGGGCAGTTCCCGATGCATCACAATGTTTCTGAATGGAAATGCTCTTCTGCTATTGGTCTCGAGGCTAGGATTAGGGCAGGGTTACAGTTTACATCACTGGGAGCTTTGTCATCACTGCACTGTGTCTATGGCTCCACTATGGTGGTTATGAAAAGACATCTGGCATACTGCTGAAACTCGGCAGCTTTTCATGTTCTTCTTAGTGTATCTTTGAAGAGTGCTGCTCCCACTTACCCTGCTCTTGTTTTTACCTTGTCAGTGTGATGAAATAATGTATCTGTTTATCGTGGATGTGAGGGAAAAAGTGTTGACATAACCTCAGAGTTTCCTGCAGAAAGTGCCCGTTGTGTAAAACCCCCTGGAGTTTAAATGTAAACGCAGATACAGTAGTTTTGGTCTGGGTGTAAACCTGGAGTCTGACCTTTAATGACACACAAGGCAGCGGCGGACCTCACTGGCAGCACTGCGTCCGGAGAGGACACCCAAGCCTACCAGAGCGCCCATGGGGGGGCGTATTGTCCCAGGTTTGGTTCCCATCGTTGCCCGTGCTCTCTCCAGCCATCCCGGAGTGCTCCCCGCATGGGCCCTGTCACCTGTGTCAGAGGACAGACTGCGTGATCGCAACCCAAGCATCATAAGAGTCTTTGAGACCCTTTAAAAACAGATGGTTCTTCCCTCATTTGGAGGCTATACTGTAATCGTGTTACTTACTGATATCATTCAGGCAATAGATTAACAATATGAAAAGCATACATTTTTAAAAGAGCAGAAATAAGAACCAGGTCACAAAATGAAAAAAAAAAAAAGCTAAATTTGATGTACTTTAATCTCATTTATAGATTATATTGATTCAGATATTCTTTATATTATAATTTGTATCTTAATCTGACTGAAGTTGAGGAATGGAATGAAAAAAAAAACAAAAAAACAATCATTAAACAAACGTATTTAATTGGTATACAATACATTTACACACTTAAAATAGATTGTAACTTCAAAAATTAAACACCCAGATTGGAAACTGGAAATCCAGATTGCAAATGTCTCCCACTGGGTCTCCTGCTTATCCCCAGAAGGAAGATGCGTCCAGGCTGCTCTTAATATTGAGCATGTTCTCCCTCCGCTCCTTGGTGTACATGCTGGCCTCCCCCCTCTGCAGACGCCTTCTCTGGGCTGCTTTCTGCTGCTTGGAGAGCTGCTGCTTCACCTTCTGCTTCACCAGCTCCTGCAAGAGAACAGGGACCGGTTGGAATTCTGGGAATGTTCACTGACAGGCAGAACTGTATGGAACGGAGCTGCGTTCCCAGTGAAAACCCCCTTTCACACTTACATACCAGCACCCCCATTCACACTGAATTGAATGCCGGCAAAATGCTGGGAGGTACGCTTTCACACACAAAACAGAGAATGCCGGAAAGAGCATTGTAGCCTTGGGATCGACATGCAATAGGAGACATGGACCGATATTCTGGACGCGTTTGTTCGATAATTTCCCCGTTATGTCAGTTTCCTTCCATTGCGTTATCTGGGCTCCTGTTCTAAGCAGGCCACCAGTTGGGTTCGTACTCAGGACCAAGGTTCTTGAAAACAACAAATTGTCAGGAGGGAAACACAATCGATGATTAGTTATGCCAGTTAACTAAAGTACTGTGTCACAACAACGCAAGGACGTGATGCGTTATATGCTGGCATTCCTATCAACAGACACATGGCCACAAATCTGACAGCATTTTGACTAGGTTGTGAGGTGGAAAATTCCTTGCGTCAATATGCCAGCTTAGACCCTTTCACAAACATTTCCAGCAACAAAAAAAGGCTGCAAACGTTTGTGTGAATTGCTGCTCCTAAATACAGCTCTACATGACTACCACTAAGAAATACTGATATTGGGATGCTCTACAGTTCCTGAACAGCCTTAACACAGTGGACTAGATCAGCAGCCTGATGCACTTGGTTCAGGCGAGTCTTCTTTTTGAGCAGAGCAGGAAATGCTGTGGAAATCTAAGGGACCAGTAGCCATTCAACCACCAATACTGGCGGTTGATCCCTGCAGTTTAGACACACTGCTGCAGACAGTGGGCTTCGGGGAAGTTTCGGGATGTAATGGAGGCACATTCCTGCATTATAAGCACTAAGCAACTGATAGATGCCAAGATTTAAAAGCCTGCAGTGCAAGTCTTCTGCGCTCGATTTCTGTGGGCACACCGAGGCCTACAGTATAACTGGAATTATTTATAAGTAGTACATGGTGTGGGGGTGTGGGCGGGATGGATAAAGACTTACATTGCTCCTTTGAAGCTATTTAAATTCTACCACTCCTTTTAATGCTAAACTGCATGGCGGATTTAAAGTGTGTTGAGGAAAATGTGAGGGGGTGAAGATATGCCCATACTACAGCTGCCAAATAAAATAAAAACTGCATACAGCAAATGTAAAAAAGACATTTAGGATTTTTTTACATTTTAAATTTCCTAAAGCTCTTTCAGACGCAGTCCAGGAGGGATCTGCTACTGACAACATTTTAGCTGACAGAAGGCAGCTTTCTTACAGGATGCTTTACACACATCAATAAATGTAACGTGAGTTGCTTATTTATTAGGTTATTAAGTCGGTTATGAAAACTAAAGTGCCCTTCAGCGCAGACTTGCGAAATAAACCTGCTTGACACAGCGCAGCACTGTAGTCTGATGCTGGAAATCTTATACGACTGACGTGGGCCGTGGCAGCTCACGTTGGCAGCTTCCTGCTCTCCAGACCACATGCACTCCCCTTCAAAAACACACACACAAAAAACAAAAAACACGTGCAACCCAATACGGTGCAGGCCAGGGAAACAAACAGCAGAGCTTGTGGGCCTTTCATTCCCCAGCCTGAGATAACCACTCAAGGTGCACAAGCAATGATCGGGTCCCGGGATCTAATGATGGATTGTGTCCAGGGCAATTGATTTTGCCTTTGCTTTCTGCTGTATTAATGGCCCACTGGTGCAGAATGCATTAGTCTTTTCATTTAATATCTCGGCTTGGCAGATCCTGCATTGACCCTTTTACACATTAAAAAGAACCACTGTGATTGTATTACTAATGTACATTTGGCACCAAGCATCCAGGGGGAAGAGCCATTACGCCTCTGACAGTGCAGGGGCAAGCACGCACCATTTCTTTAATACAAGCCGACTTCAGATTCAAGAGCAAATGTGGTTTCAATAAAGCGCATAATGGAAGCAAAAGAGTACATTGTAATGTAAAGTATTGCAGAATGAAGCGTACCACCGAAAATTGATCTGACATTAAAACAAAAAAGGCCAATGCAAATGGAAACCAATACTATGCAATTCAGGAGGCTTCCTAATGGGCTTTTCATGTATCAGACATGGTGAACACAGCTCGGCTAAAATAGGAGTAATAAACGTGTGACTACAACCATAGTTTTAAAAATGTGTTTTCCTTGTCTGTATTTTGTAGGCAGTCATATAATGTTAAGAAAACAGAACAGCCCTAATTGGCTGCCCATAACTGCAGTGTCATCTTTTTCCACAGGGTGGCGCTGTGACTCTGCCAGAAGTCAGAAGCCATTTCCATTGACTGATGAGCAGCCTTTTCAAAACCATAACCCACTGGATGAGATTATGCGGATTATCATTTCTCTTAAAAGAACAAAACACAAAAAACATTTCTACATATCAGGCATGGTTTCTAAAAGGAAGTAATACTTTAAAACAAAGAACAAGCATATGAGAGCAGAATTCTTGACAACACCACAAAGGAAAAATACATTATTCAATACTGTTTATCTGGGATTTATTACTCTGCTCACATATGCTACTTCATAGCTTTTGCTGTATAGCCTTCTGAATAGAGGGGCTCCCGAAACAAATACAGAATGGGTAACACATTGTGGGCGTAACATCAAAGATAGGGGCACTGGTGCTAGAGAGAGTGAAACAAGTGGGTGGTGCTCTTACAGAGTAAGGTTGATGTTTAAGCCTAATCGGCCTTTAACAAAACCAGTGGTGCTACTCACAGGTGCGATGGTGGAACAGCTCCCCATGGTGCCCACAGACGTAGTGCTGGTTGTTCTCTGTCTGTGTGCATCGATGTGAAGCATGCTGTCCTCGTCTCTGTGCAAAGAGGAGCAGAAGGAATTAATTAACCTTTGCTGTGAGCTGTCAAGGCCCAATAAGGCAGGCTCTCGGGTCACAGTGGAATAAGACCTACTGCCATTGTATCCTAGTGACAATTCAGCGATTTAAAGATGATGTCCATTACAGAACACCCTGTAGGTCCCATACCCTGATAATGCACACAGTGGTCTCTGAAACACAGTAAGTCTCTTCTAGGAGCCTTTGTTAGAATCATGGATGATCACTGTACTGGGTACAGAAGGGTAGATTCTGGTTTCTCATTACTGTAGGGCAACAATACAAGCATCAAACGCTGATTGCAAAGCAGTGTACTGGTCAATACATGCGAGGGAACTAATAGTACTCGGGCATTTTCTGAATAAATTTACAGTATATGCATTATTGAATCTTATCTGGGAGTTCTCTTCTTAATCAGAGTGGTTGAAGAAAAACGTTTGCCACTGAAAGAGGAAGTGTGTAACATAATCCCCATGTAGCATCGAGGAAGCATCACAGAGTTCTGTACCTGAAAGGCTGATATTTCTTATTAGCTGCAGAGAGGTCCACTAAATCTGGGCACTCCTCCGCCTGCTCCTCCTCATCGCTTTCCGGATCCGCTGTGTCTGTGGAGTCCCGGGCTGTTTCAAGGCTACCGTCCTCTTGGATGACGTTGGGCTCAGGGCAGCCCAGGCCTGGCTGAGCTTCCCCACTGAGCGTCAGGCCTTCCAGCTCCAGAAGGGCATCGTTGAACTCACTCATGTCCACCGACGACTCCTTGTTTCCCCCTTCGCGGACGGAATCCCCGAGCGTTACAGGCTCACCCGGTGTGAGGAAGGACGCTGCTCCCAGGCTCTCATCCTCACTGTGCTCAGAGTCCTCACTGTCCGGGCCCTGGGCCTCCTCTCCCTCAGGCCCAGCTGGGTGCAGGAGCTCATCGTCCATCTGCATGTCTTTGCTGTAGCCACTGGCTGAAATCTCCACATCCAGAGAGACCTCCTTACTGTAATACACAGGCATTAAGGACTTAATATATAGTGATAATACAAACTTTTAACCAGGAAAGCAGTGTGCAGTTCAAGGACTTTTCTGTTATTCTCGACTGTTATGCCAATACTATAAACACATCTTGCTGACTGGATGTTTACTCTCAAGATTTTACCAGCATTTACACTCAGAGGACGAGACAGCTCAGCTACAGGTAGGACCTTTTACAGCTGATGTCATAATGAAGACAAACGCTCCTCTCCACAGACATATTAGAATTACTAACTCACACTAAGGTTCATACTGTAGCTTTATTTGGTGCCCTTTTCTTGGCACTGGAAAAACATACAGTGTGTTAAAACCTCCCCTTTACTTGATGGCTAATTGGTTAACAGGTACATTTTTAATTAATCTAAATTATTGGATTTACCGGATATCTTTAAACGTTGGATAAAGCTCACTCTCATAACCAAATCGTCTCAAGAAGAAATCCCGAATGCATTTGACATCCCGGTTGAAATACCTAAAAAGAGAAATGAGAAAAAGAAATTACATTAGGTCAGGTTGCCAAAACAACTGGACCTGACCTCCTTCTCTGCCTCCTCCAACCCCTGCCCACCCCACTCCAAACCTCTGTAAACTGATATGAGCATCACCATTCAGCGTTCAGATGGGAAGTCGACACCATCTGAGGGAAGTCAATCATCGTCACGCGATCTTTGTCGTCCAGCATCAGGTTGAACTCATTGAAGTCTCCGTGAATCAAGCCGTGATTTGCAAGTTTAACTAACAGGTCCATGATTTCACTGTACAAGGCAGATGGATCTTCTACTTGACGTATCTGGCATCTACAAAAAAACCAAATAAATATATTAATGATATGAATGGTACTTCAACGTGCATATAGGATGTCACAATGACTTATGATGGAGAACTGGAGGACATATACAGGTATTTTCAATTCAAAGATGCTCCTGGAAAAAATCCATATTTAACAAATATTAGAATGAGTTTAAGGGGAAAAAGGTACATGCAGCTAATAAAAAATGTTGCCAATGTTGTTTAAACCATATTGCCCAAAAGGATGTTATTGGGCTGCTCTGCTAATCCATTTTTAATTGGACAAGTTCTCCGTGATCCGCTCACCCCAACAGAGAGACTGGAACAGGAACAGCTGCTGTTTCTGAACTATAATTGCTTGGAAAATTGCAGTCAAATGATTGTGGCCCCTGCTTTACATATTGCCCTTTTCCATTTCTAAAAAGAATTAAAACCATGCCTCTGCAGATGTTGTTTAGAATAATAACCCAGTCCCATTGACAGAGGTCTGTCTGGGGCTTTCTAAAGTGCACTTTAGCTATTAAAAGGTAGAGGCAGGGAAGAAAGGGTCACAGCATACTCCATTTTAGTCCTGAAACAGCCTTCCGCTCTCAGCTGTGCAAACAAAGCAAGATGTGCTTCTCATGGAATATTTAATGATAACAGTGTCTTTTCACCCCTCAAAATACTCTTTTAGATCTTATCAGTAAAACAACCTTATGCAATGTCTAACCACACGAGAGAACCGCTACCCCCAGCACTTTTCTCCAGAGACAATTAAGCATCTGGAGATAAACAATATAGATTAAAAAAATAATAAAGAATTCATCTCCCCATGCAACTGAACCCAGAATAATAATATGCAGCTCTTCGCCTGTGTTGCCGACTGTCTGAACTTTCTAACCAGACTTTGTTGTTTATTTTTCCATTTTTAATTTTAGCAGCAAGTCAACTACTGGAACACTCTTCTTTTTCTTTCTGTCAGTACTCATCGCCAATACATGGGAAAACCATGGGAAACATACAGAAATGAACAAAGCAGAACGATATTGACGTATTGCACATTGCCCTTTGATCAGAACCAACGATCTTCCAATTTTACACAGAGACACAGTGGGAAAAGGTCTGCTCTTACCCGTACAAAGACAAAGCAGGGAATGCACTCCTGACCACTGGGCCTGGAGTTACAAGCCCCTAATGCAGTTAGTGCTGCTGAGCATTGCTCCTGGGAAGACAAAAGCTGCATTTCAAATAGACAGATGCAGGCACCACTTTATACTTACAGAGGGTACCCATTAATGAGCTCCATCACGACAGAATGCCTGTTGTAATCCACTGGTCTGGGGACTGGGAATCCTCTGTCGTACAAAGCCTGTAAGAGACCCCAGAGGATTTAGAATCAAAAACAAACATTGTGTATTTTGCTAATAGGAATGAAGTCCTTCCACAGCACAAAAAATGTAGTTGAGCAAAAACAAACCACCACCACTATAGTGCAGGAAGACAGGAAGTGAAAATGCCAACACAAAGAGGAAGGTCCTCAATTGGGATTTTAAAAACAGATGTAATTTGGGATGGACTTCCATTATGCTTCACCACCCACTGCTGACACACCCTGCGAATGGTCCGATAATAATGTAAGGCAGGGTGTTCATTCCCCCAGACCTTAAATAATTAGCTGAAGTCATTATAAAAATAAGATGCGCTGAAAACCCTGAGACTGCTCTGAAGAAACTAACTAAGGTATGAGTGAGGGGGAAATAAATATCACTGGAATAATTTAAGATGCATATAAAAACTAAATCAATTAAACGTGTCAATATCTATTTATATATATATATATATATATATATATATATATATTGGAATACAATCAAGCACACATACCTTCATGTATGCAAATTCCTTCATGGCAGAAAGTCGAGAAAGGTAAAGCCAGGACATCTTGTTCCGGTGTTTGTGGTAATCTCGCTTGTTCTTAAGGTTACGGAACGAAGTCCTGCCCAACCGGTGCAGCTTCAGAGCAAACTGCTCATCCTCGGCATTGGCAACAATATAAATATCTGTGAAGCAGCAAAATAAATATATATACATGTTCTGTGGGGACAATATTTTGATTTTTAAGTTGCAACTCTAATTTCTAATGGAGCCTCTTGACAATATAGGATATATGTGGGATGGGGGTCCATGGGTAACACTTGGGGTTCAGGGGGGCCAGTCGGTTAAGAATCCCTGTTCTAGGGAAAAAAAAATATTTCCACCTTCTTTGATGACTTCCACTGACTTTGATGGACACATTTAACTGGGGTTTAGATGTGAGAATGTGTACGATTGTTGAGAGCAGAAATAAACATGACAAAACCACTGCTATGAATGCCTTTGCCACTGACCTATCACAGTACCTACCCGACTCCTTGCCAACTCCCATCTGGTTCCCAACAGAGGTCAGTGTCTCTCTGGCGGACAGAGTTTTTAAGGCCAGATAGTCATATCCCCCATAATTCAACCTGTATCCCTGCACAGCTGAAATGGAAGCGCACATGAGTGGGTTAGTGGTAAACATTAGCTCAGACGACCTCAAGCACAACTCAATCGTTACTCTTTACTAAACCTGCTGTCGTCTTTAACTATATGTCAAATGTGTTATTCATATCACTGGAATAAGGATTTCAATGGGGTGAAAAGGCAGCTTCGTCCTTACTCTTGCTGCGTTCATAGGCCAGCAACTTGTGCTTGACGAGCTCTCTCAGGATCTTGTTACAGCCTCCGTGTTTGAGACATGCAATGGATGCGATGAGACTAACGGGGACGATTTCGTGATTCTTCATTCCCATTTCGACCTGCGAAATTAAACAAATATACAACATACTTAGGTGTAACTTAATACATAGATCGTATACTTGTGTCCTTAGTTGATTTACATGCACAATTACGTAATACCAAATACAATATAAATCCATGCACGATCCATCCATGTATAATTGGCAACATCATACATGATACCGTTTTATGATGTAGAAACAAACAACACGTCTTACTTATCTAACTACGAAACAACATTCTGCAATAATGTCACATACATGACTTATAAATAGGCCCGAGTTGTTTACTGTACATCATCTGTTCCTGGAGAGAAGAATTACTTCTCTCATAATATTAAGTTATTCGCAAAGCTACGTACCGCAGTAAGCACCCGGAAATCATCCCTAGAGAGATACCTCAGGATCACAACATTTAACTTCCCCATGGCAGTTGTGAAAGATATAGTTTTAACTAAAAGAAACTGTATTTCCAAGCAAAACAGTATCGCACATTCTTCCACCGCATACACGTGCACTGTCGTGGTCACGTCACGCACAACCGAGCGTCTGAGGCGACGTCAGGTCCTATCGGGAAATAACAACAATATACATATATTATTATATAAGATAATTATTATTGCTTTAATTTAACCTTAAATATATAATATATAAAATTACAACGTGTATGTCTCTTCTTATTAATTATTTGAACGTGTATAATGAGAAACGGCACATTTGTGTGTATGTTTCATGCAGGATTGGCTGCCTAGGTGACGCGTCAGTGCCGCTATTGCTGTACCCGGAAGCAAAAGAAAAATCTGTTGTTTGCTGTGAAATGAAGTGAAACAGCCACTCACCTCCCTACAGACCTGCACAGCAAGTAAAGCAATAATTACACAGCCAATGCAACATGGCATATCTTAATTCCACCAGCGAAGCCACGACAAAGGTAAGTTAAGGCAGCTAAGCCTGACTCGAGTTGACTGCACATCAGGAACTTATGATAAGTTGTATTTATTCATGCATTACTTAGTATGCATGTAACTGTAACTGAAGGTATAATTTCTCTCTCTCTCTCTCTCTCTCTCTCTCTCTCTCTCTCTCTAGGAGACGATAATTACCTTGAGATGTAACTTTTTTACATATATTTTTAATTTAAGTATGACTTAAATATGTTCCTACAGAGGTACGTTGGTGTATCTTGTAGCATCACTACTTATATCGATAGTCTTCGCCCCTTTGTTTTGAAACCACGTTTTTCAGTGATTCATTTAATCAACATTGTGCATTAATTATTATTTATCAGTTATATATTTTAAGTTATTGATGATAACTGAAGTTGGGAGGGGGGTTATGTACATTGTGGACTGACTCTCCATTGATTTCTGCGAATACATTACGTATGGCTCAATGGTAAATAATATTTAAGGGTCGTCTATTTTATGACTGTAGTGAAATCGATGTACACGGTCTCCAAAAATCTCCCATGCGTTTTATTACGCGCTATAGCTATATGTTGAGTTGTGCAAAAACAGTCGAGTCTATCAATTATGTATTGAAGGTGTAATATTATTGTATTATTATATCACTGGAAATAAATCGGGAGGTGTCCCATCTTTTGTGCCAGTGAACGAGTTTATACAAACATGTAAAATAAAAAAAGTATCTAGCTGTTAGTTTCAGTGCCACCTTGTGTTGTCGCTCAGTCACAGCAACTTAACATTTCGTTACAAATGGGCACCTTGTGGTTGAGATCTGATCTGCACATGCGCCTGCGTTACCGGCTGTCCTCTGACTGACTGACTGATTGATTGATTGATTGACTGATTGGTTTTGAGTAGCATGGACTTTAGTGTGGCATATGCAAATCACTGTTATAACTGTGTATTAGATTGTTTTTGCATTGTATTAGATTATTATATCGTAACCAAACTGAACAAGTATGACTGCTTTGGCTGTGTTTTGCGATTTAAAAAAACAACAGCACAACAGTTAAATATCCATTTATGAATAAACAAATTAAGATTATATTACACAAATGTTGATTTAGAATATATTCACAACAGAACATTTGATCCTGTTGAAGAGGTAAATACAATTTGGTAAAGATACAATAACCCCCAGCCCTCTCAAGAAATGTATCTGCTTCAGTTTCTTGAGTTCCATATGGAGCTGTCTGGCAGCAGTGTTTTGTGTATTGGGGAAGGCTGGTCTGACTGCCAAGAGGGTAAATAAAGTTGGATTATTTTGAGACAATTATAAGGTTTCATTCCCATGCTATAAAAGCTGCTGTTTTACAGATCCCGCCTCATTATTATTATTATTATTATTATTATTATTATTATTATTATTATTATTATTATTATTATTATTATTATTATGATGTGTTTCTTAGCATGCCCAGGGAAACTTACAGTTTTCACAAGAAACAGTTTTACGAACAGAAGAAGAACTGCAAGGGGCTGGGCAGGGCGATGAACAAGGGTCAGTCGAGTTTCAGGCAATGAACAGCAGTGTTGTTGCCAAGTTGAGCAAATACTGTGCATTCCATCCTGAAGGTAGATTTATAAACAGGTTGAGCGTTGTGCGAATGCGGCTGTGGCAATGTGTACACTTGAGTCCAGGCCTACAGATGGGTCTCTGTTCGAGGGCTATGGTCTAACAGTTGGGGTTTATTGCAAAATGTGTTGGCTTTCATACAGACACGTATAAAAAAAAAAAAAAAAGAGAGAGAACTTTGGTTTAATAAATTCAGAAGCAGCTAAGCCAAAGATCGTTGTTGACTCAAATTCCTCAAGTCATTTATTTTACATTTTGCAGTCCAGCAAGTGCTTGTGTCTCAGGGGATGTCCTGGCATGTATTAACCAGCCAACCAACTTTAATGGGAGAGGCAGAGAGAAGGAGGGAAAAGGTCTACAGTTTTGTAGAACTCCTACAAGAGGAGTGCAGTACATTATTGCTGCAGTACATGAGCACTGTGTCCTGCTTTTGGGGAAATCAATTATGGGATGGAGTTTAAAAGTGATGTAAGAAAGAGAACTACAGTGCGTTTGCATTAATTTAACGTGGAAGGCCAGTGTAAACAGAAAATTGCAAAGGCATAACAGAACAAACAGCCATTAAGTGCTTCAGCTAGTAGAATTGGAGCCATATCATCTTCCTGTTATACAACCTGAGATCCAGCAGTGACGCAGGAGCCAGATACAGCACTCTACCCCCGTGTTCTTCACATTTGCTCAATGTGCCACACACACACACAATGTGTGTCAAACTGTACAGGAGAAATAACAGTAGTAGCAAAAAAATTAAAATGCATTCAGCCGTTTAAATTAGTAAAGTATAGCCTAATGCTGTTTCTCCCCCTTAGATTACTGTGATTTATTTGACAGGAACAGCAAACAGAAGCAGGTTAACAGAGTTCCTTAAAGCAACTGTCAAAAAGAGAAAGGAGTGTATTTGCAGATTGTAGCACTTTCAGACTCCAGGCGGAAACAATTGCAATTTATACACATCTGGCAGGCAACCAGGATGGACTGAAACTCCTGCTATTCCTGAATTTCCCTGGAAGTTTTTTTTTTTTTTTTTTTTTATAATTATTGATCATAATGTAAGATATAGGCCTATATTTTAATCCTTATCCCATGGTCATGTGCTGGGAATTATAACCGGGTATACTGTAGCAGACAGAATTGCCTTGGGGACTGTGTTGGTTTGCAGTTTGTTTGCCAGTTCCAGACAGCGCCCACTGAGCTGTTTTCAGTTCACTGATACACCCAGCTAGGCAGGGGTAGCTATGTATTAGCTGTGATGTCACCTGCACTGTGTTCCTTATGCAGTCCACACCCTGTTGCAGCTTCACAGATTTTTTTTAAATTTAAAAGGCATTCTGTTTTTTTTTTTTTTTTTTTTTTTCCACATTCTGTAGGGGTTGTATTTTACCAAGTTGGCACAGCAGTAAAGCTCCACTGAAAAAGAGGCACTTAAAACCTTTCAACAACCACGCGCACGGCTTCTATCAGACTGAATCTGAGCTATTTCATAAGACGTGGCTTTTTATCTGGTGCAGAGAGGCTGGAAAGCTACCTGGTACATTTTGTGGTTCTGGATACTGTTTAAAATATATATTTTCAGGGCTTGTGCAAATAAGGGAATATTATTGCTGGCCTACTGTAGTTATATTGGAGCTAGACAGAAATCCTTCAGGTGAGCCATTGCCACTGACAGCTTGTCTGAAGTGTCCCTTTATACAGAAGGGCATGTTATCCCAGAACACATGTAACCTTCAAAACTCCTTTTCCGTGGGCTTCATGCCAGGGTCCACGGAGATGATACAGTGCATCCGGAAAGTATTCACAGCGCTTCACTTTTTCCACATTTTGTTATGTTACAGCCTTATTCCAAAATGGATTACATTAATTATTTTCCTAATTTTCCTATTGTTTTGATATTAATAATAATAATAATTTAATTTTTGTTCTTTCTCACAATGCCATGGAAAATGGCACAGTCTCCTGGGAATGGAGTTGTTTTCTAAAGATTGAGATGGAAACAAGTACAATACTGGCTCTGGGATTCAAACACTGGAAGTCTTGTGTCTGTGTCATAAACCGAACAGAGCTTCACAGCAAGGTGTAATCACCCAGCTTCACAGACATGTCTTTATAAATCATCCACTACTGAGCTTCAGAGTAAAAACAAACGTGTGCACAAACATATAATCTTAGCTGATGAAATTGAATTTAACTGTCTAGGAAAATCAGACAATACTGTAAGTATGGTGAAAGATTTTGGGGTTTCAAATTTAAAGGAGGAGGACACTGCTGGACAAACTGATTCCTGTCAGTGTTGCTGGGCAGTTTTATACAAAATCATCATACAGAAAAATACAGAAAAGCAAGCAGAGGTTCAAGCCCACAACTGTTTGGCTCTCGCACTGCGTATGAGGCTCAGTCATAAAGAGATACTCATATACTGTGGGACTTTGTTCTGACTCTTAGACGTCTGCTTCTAAGGGAGTGGGAATCACACTAGACTACTGTAAAATCTAACAAACAAGCGACCTTGGTCTGTGGTTCTCTGTTTGTGGTGTAGTCTCTGCCTTGCAGCATTTCTTGGCTGTGAGAGAGATATCTAGCATTGCTTTGTAAATACTCTTTACAAACAGATCAAGATGGCTTTACAGCAGACTCGTACCTCAAATACTTTAAGATCCACCAAAAGAACTGAATAATGTTCCAACTGTGTGTTGCTGAAAATAGCTTTGGTGGTAAATAATCCCTGAGAAATTGGAATATACATTGTAGCATTTACAGCGAAGGTGGATAAGTGGTCTTAATGAATTGCTTACAGTAAGTCTGAGACTGTGGTGTACAGTAGCTAGAGGGAATCTGAAAACCAAGACTTCTTTGTGTGGTCAAAAAAAAATCTGGTCCCTCTTCTGGTTTGCAATGCTTCAACCCGTATTTTGTCTTTTCACCGATTCCTGCAGAATTCAGTGCATCTTGTGATTGGATGTCTTGTTTTTTGAGTATGCCACCATGTTCTGTGGAGTTGCTACCATGAAGCAAAGTGAACAAGACTCACAATGCTTGGTATTGCTCACAAAAATGTAAAAAAGCATTGGATATTTTCCCAGCTTTGCTTTGTGCCATTTACTTTACCCAGAAAGGGAGGGTCATATGAGCAGCTCACTCAGCACATTCTCCCACAAGTTGTTTTCTGGAATGAAGGAAGCCTGGTGAAGTGGACACTGCTGTCCACAACCTGGTGCTCTTATGCAACCACTTTTGAAAAATAATGGATAAACTGAACATTCTCTTCCAAATCCATCATGACCACCTACTGAATCATAATGTCACACACATCCAGACAGAATCCCTTCTCTGTGAGGCCCATTACAATATCTCATGTTATTCTAAATCTGCAGATCTTTCTTGCAAATGATTCTGGCAGAGTATGTTTCGAGAATAAAATATTTGTTTGTTGAGACAAAGCTCTGTGTTTTCCCTGTTAAACAAAATCAAAATCAATGTAGCATCCCAGTTTAAATACCCAGTATCGGAGTGCTCTGATTTGGGTACTGTTATGTAACATGGTAATACCCTTGCAGCCGTGTAGCGCACAGTGGATTCTTTCAGAGTGGAGAGGCAGACCTCCATGTTGCCCTATTTAGGATGTTATTTTATGGAGAGCTTTACATGTAAGAACTGATTCTGCTTGCACCGAGATCCAAGAACAACCTGCCAGTCCCTTAGTGAAGAGCTTCCCTGCAGGTCCGGGCTGAACGGGGCAACGGCTCTGTCCACAATGAGCTCTGGGTGACATGGCAAGCTGTAGTAATGTAAGTCACATGGAAGGGTCAGCCCTTCAGCAGAGCGTGCTGTGAAAACTCCAGCTCTGTGACCGGTCAGGAGATTGGCCTGCCTGAAGTGAAGATGGTTTGGAGCTTTATTGCCATGTATCTTGTTCCTTTGTGCAGTAAGACTGTTTTAGCTGGTTGGCTCTGTATCAACGTTTGAGTTAAATTTGTGGCCGATTAAGTATCAGCGCAGACGGAAAGTGAAAGGTGACCTAGGAGCATTTGATGAAAACGTATGTTAACCACATGGTGTCACTGGTGCTCCATGTAAAGAATATGTAGGGGAAGTGACCCAATTAAGCCCGTGTACCATATAAGCCCACTTGCTCTTTTATTTTGAAATACAAAAAAAGACAGGACATTTTAGAAGGATGATCTGTTTCAGAGCAAATGCTCAAAGTTGTTACTGTCATGTTACATTTTATTTGGATCCAATCACATTTTTTGTTCCTGAGTTATGCATGACTTTGTGCTGCTTTGTGCAGAAGCATTTTTAGAAGTCACCCCAAAACTTTGCTTTATGAGGGGCCCTCCCAAGAAGCCATTTTTCTGGAATTTATAGAAAATATAGATTTCATGAGTTTCTGGAGCTAGTGTGGGACACTGTCAGAATGATTGTCACACAGATAGATGCAGTAGAACAACAAAAATTGAGAAAAACTGTTGATGACCATAGTAAATCAAAACATTTAATTGTTTTTGTCATATGGGCTTAAAAGGAACAGGGCCCTTGAAAAGCCTATTAGCACATGGCTTTAAAGCAGAATAATTTTTGAATTTGTTCTACCAACAATATTAAACATAGTCTAAGTTGTAAAATGTAATGTATTTGATTTATTATAAAGATATTACATGTTTACATTAACTCGGAAAAAATGATTGAGGTTAATTTCCCATGGACCACTGTTATTCTTAATAAGCCCACTAAGCCCAGATCCCATTGTACCTCATATTAAAAAAGCCTTAAATTAATTAATATTTCTCAGAATACATCCTTTTCATTCATGAACTTACCTACTTACCTTATTTTCATTATGGGGACAAAATGGGTAGGCAGAGAAAAAATTATAGGGACTGCAATAACAGTCTTGAAAAAGCTTGAGAAGCTGTTTTTGTCAAAGATCTTTGACATGGGACTGCCAAGAGTTTAAATGTTTGACGGTCATGCCTCAGATATTTTCCTGGCATTTGCAACCAAGGCTAGAGAAAATGGGGTTATACTTCTCTGGCTCCCATCTCACCTCACCTCACCCACATCCTCCAGCCACTGGACAAGACAGTGTTTAGTGAAGTCGAAAGTAAGGATACTCCAATATGAAAATTCTGGGCCAATACTGATATCTGATATCTGTTATATCGTTATTGACCTATAGAATGAGAGCAGGTCGAGGGGGAACTGCATTGCAGTTTGTGTTGGCCATTCATATTTTGTTAAAAGTACATGACTAGACCAAATGATGCTTAGTTAGACGCAATAAAAGCTGCACCATCAGACAGAAATATTGGTCAGAATTTGAAAGGAGGAATTCCCTGCAAAACTTGATGTGCTTTCCGCTGCTCTCAAGCCAGAAAACTTCATTGGTGGCTTTGAGAGCACTGGAATATTCCCTGTGAGCCAGAGCCGGGTGGACAGACAAGTGTCCACAAATCATGCTCCTTTTTCTGAAGCACCTGTGCAGACTTCCACAGCCCCAACAGCCCCGGCCCGAACCCCAACAACCAGCACACCAGCGAGATAAACTGCCTCTGCAACTGCAACAATTCCATGTGATGGAAATTAGTCTCCGATAATATAAAAATACAATTGTAATTGGTTATGTTGGTTATTTGAGGTCTGAATTCAATAAACTATAAAATATGAAGAGCTTAATCAATACAATTTGAAGTATTTACTGTTAAAACTCGTGGGCTTATTTGAGTAGCGTGGGCTAAAAGGGTACATATGTACCGGACTTTTCACATTTCCAATTAAATAAGTTAATTTAATTTAGTCAATTTATGACAAAATCTACCACAAGTGTTTAGATGATAGATTAATCTTTGATTTAATATCCACTTTATTGGGAAGAAAATCACACATTTATAAGAAAACATGTAAAACTTAGATTTTGGTGGGCTTAATTGGGTCACTTCCCCTATTTAATGGTATATTGGTGTGACGGAGCGGCTATTGAGGCTATTGTACTCCCCCACAGCAGCATTTTCGCTGCTTATATTAATTAGAGTTATACTAAAATGTAATGTAATATACATAAGCACCAATATCATATGTAAGTTGGTTATGTATTGAGGGTGCTATAAGGAGGTGGTTTTGGCTTTGTTAAAGGTGAAGAAAAGACAAATGTTTATATGTTTATGAAATGTTTATTTTTCGTTTGGGTTATTGTGCATTGTTTATCTTTATAATTTAAATATGTTAAATAATTAGTATAAAAATGAATTTTATAACTTGCACTCAATCATGAGATGAATGAGTTTCTTGTAGTGTTTGCATCTCCCTTATGATAAGCACGCAGTTCCTATAGCCTCTAGATACATCAAGTTTGGAGGGTTTAGTTTGTCAGAGGGGGGAAATGGCAGCATTATTTCATTTTTTGCAATTGTTATCTTTGGTCTTTATTTACAGGTGTTGATTCCATGTACATGACCATGTATACATCATTTGTTTATTATTCCGCCAGTGCGTATAGGATTTGGAGTGATGTGTTTTCTTTAACCCATGTCACTGATAACAAATGGTTGGGCCGGGTCACTTACCCCCTCGCCTATATAATGGTTATTGTGCCATGAGCACGGGAGAGGGAAGGTCTGCCTTTCTGAGACCCTGAACAGAACAAATCTATAGAACAGCGCTATTAAGTATTCTGTTTTTTGTTTTTGTTTTTATTTTGTGTAATGTGTATTGTGTAATGTGTTTTGGTGACCTCAATACAGTTAAACTTTTTTTTCTGTGCTTGAATAAACAAAAGACTGCATTTTTGTACCATTAAATGAGTATCCACATACAGTGAGGGAAAAAAGTATTTGATCCCCTGCTGATTTTGTACGTTTGCCCACTGACAAACAAATGATCAGTCTATAATTTTAATGGTAGGTGTATTTTAACAGTGAGAGACAGAATAACAACAAAAAAATCCAGAAAAACACATTTAAAAAAAGTTATAAATTGATTTGCATGTTAATGAGGGAAATAAGTATTTGATCCCCTATCAATCAGCAAGATTTCTGGCTCCCAGGTGTCTTTTATACAGGTAACGAGCTGAGATTAGGAGCACTCTCTTAAAGGGAGTGCTCCTAATCTCAGCTCGTTACCTGTATATAAGACACCTGTCCACAGAAGCAATCAATCAATCAGATTCCAAACTCTCCACCATGGCCAAGACCAAAGAGCTGTCCAAGCATGTCAGGGACAAGATTGTAGACCTACACAAGGCTGGAATGGGCTACAAGACCATCGCCAAGCAGCTTGGTGAGAAGGTGACAACAGATGGTGCGGTTATTCGCAAATGGAAGAAACACAAAATAACTGTCAGTCTCCCTCGGTCTGGGGCTCCATGCAAGATCTCACCTCGTGGAGTTTCAATGATCATGAGAACGGTGAGGAATCAGCCCAGAACTACACGGGAGGATCTTGTTAATGATCTCAAGGCAGCTGGGACCATAGTCACCAAGAAAACAATTGGTAACACACTACGCCGTGAAGGACTGAAATCCTGCAGCGCCCACAAGGTCCCCGCTCAAGAAAGCACATGTACAGGCCCGTCTGAAGTTTGCCAATGAATATCTGAATGATTCAGAGGAGAACTGGGTGAAAGTGTTGTGGTCAGATGAGACCAAATTCGAGCTCTTTGGCATGGTTGGTTTGGAGGAGGAGGAATGCTGCCTATGACCCCAAGAACACCGTCCCCACCGTCAAACATGGAGGTGGAAACATTATGCTTTGGGGGTGTTTTTCTGCTAAGGGGACAGGACAACTGCACCGCATCAAAGGGACGATGGACGGGGCCATGTACCGTCAAATCTCAGCCAGGGCATTGAAAATGGGTCGTGGATGGGTATTCCAGCATGACAATGACCCAAAACACACAGCCAAGGCAAAAAAGGAGTGGCTCAAGAAGAAGCACATTAAGGTCCTGGAGTGGCCTAGCCAGTCTCCAGACCTTAATCCGATAGAAAATCTGTGGAGGGAGCTGAAGGTTCGAGTTGCCAAACGTCAGCCTCAAATGACCCTTAATGACTTGGAGAGGATCTGCAAAGAGGAGTGGGACAAAATCCCTCCTGAGATGTGTGCAAACCTGGTGGCCAACTAAAAAGAAACGTCTGACCTCTGTGATTGCCAACAAGGGTTTTGCCACCAAGTACTAAGTCGAAGGGGTCAAATACTTATTTCCCTCATAAACATGCAAATCAATTTATAACTTTTTTGAAATGCGTTTTTCTGGATTTTTTTGTTGTTATTCTGTCTCTCACTGTTAAAATACACCTACCATTAAAATTATAGACTGATCATTTGTTTGTCAGTGGGCAAATGTAAAAAATCAGCAGGGGATCAAATATTTTTTTCCCTCACTGTATCCACTTTGTGACAACTGGGTAATAAGGTTATTGTATTTGAAATGTAGACTATACTTTGCATGATAAAATGAAAGGTACAATCAAAATTATTGTTTGGAGATGTGTCTTTTCTAAGAATGTGATGCATTTTACATGGCAGGATGATTTGTAAGGGATGTTGCAGTGTTCCCCCCAAAAACAAAACTATTGTCATGTGACATAGTGTTCTAGATGTGGAGTTAACTGTTCTCAGATACAAAAAGATAGACAACAGTTCTTAACAGATCTGTCATTATGTTTGTGTGTGTGTTTTCAGTCTAAGAACTTTTGGTTTTAAGACCCCCAGCCACATATATTATGGAATCGAATCCTTAAGAATCAGCATGGCTTCATCTGAGAGAGCGTTTCTCACTCTCCTCCACGTGACCCACAGCATGACATAGACTAGTACATAACATTCGCTGTGAGTTGTGTAGCTGTGTATCAGGCCAGTGTTACCTGGGCGTGCCAATTTCCCTTGCTGGCCCTGTCTTTGTCCCACTGGGAAAATTCCAGAACACTGTACTGTGTAAATGATTCTTCTTTTTTGAGTGATGTTGTTGCCCTTGTAATACTGTGTAGGTCTGAATGTAGTGATTGTTAAAACCATTTGATTCTCCATGGGTAAGTAATAGTCTTGAATTGAACAGGCAATCTCCACTCTATAGCGTTCATCATGCATTCAGTGTAGATCGTTTTACAAGCTGGACCACTTAGGAAGCTAGTTATTTTTCATCTTATTTTTCATATATTTATTTATTTATTTCTATAGAAGAACCCAAATGTATTATCTGCACCAAACAGTGCAGATGTAATCTCATGAAGAAGACATTTTAGGTTGCTCTCAGTGTTTTGTATTTTTCACTGTGTGCACCTTTCACTCTCTGAGAGATAACAGCATGTTTTTCTGTTTAGTGCATGAGATCAGCAGTTTTGTTTGACTGTGTTACTGCAGCTCCTTCCTGGCAGAGAACCTTACTGTGGAGTCTTGGGTGGCCGCCAGTCACCAGATACTGTACAAACCCTATCAAATCTTGCATGTTCTGCATCTGTAACTATTTTTTTTATTTTATTTATATATGTCTTCAGAAAACAATGTAAGAACATAAAAAAAATAAAAAAATAAAATCTGAGAACTGATCGTTACGGGCAGATCTTGGTAAACTACGCCTCGTTGAAAGTATTTTGACTGTTTCAGATAAGAACCTAAGCATTTCCTCTTAGTTTGTGTGCTGTTATCTGGTTCTGTATTGTTGCCTTTTGAATTCAGCCCAGCATTCTTATCTGCAGTATGCCACTCTCTGTAAAGTAGGTAATCTGTAGGCTAGGGCTATCCTGTGGGAGAAAATGGTATTGTATGTTCAAGCAACATGCTAAGTATACAGAGACCTGTTTGAAGTTTAAACAAAACAAAACCTGGCTGAGTAACTTCACTGAGCAATATCATGAATGTCTGAGATACAATTATGGCAGCGCAGGACTGGACATAAGAGAATGATGTCTCGGAACAAACCAGACAAGTACCAGTTGTGAAGACTCACTGTATTTCAACACTTATTCTACTTCCCCTAATTTCTTAGCACATCACGCATTATTTTCCTGTCTATAGTCAGTTTCTTTTTGTGTTAAAAAAGTACCAGATGTTCTAGGCTATTATTTGGACAGCTTTTCAGAGCAACTGCCTTTTCTGTGAAAAGGAGCAAGCTTCCAAATCCCTACTGCATCTCTCACTTTAAATAGTCTTTGGCTTGCAAGAATATGAACTGACCAATCCTATCTAGCTTCACCAATTGGAGACAAAACACACAAAACGGAGACTTGACCGACCCCACTCTGCAGAAAAATATTTCAGCTTCTCTGTGCCAAGTGTACGGTTCACTGTCCGGTCACCTGGATCTGTCAGTTTAGCACGTCTAAACCAGCATTCAGCACCCATGTTGTGTGCCGAGGCCATAGCTTGAGGCCCCAAACATTGCCAGGCTCATTATTCCCCCAGGAAGGTCATGGCCTTGACTGTCAGACCGGAACTGCTCCCTAATTAAGCCCCTTGTTTTGGCACTGGAAGTGTCAGGTCTGCAGGACTTCCTACTGGGATTAATGTTGTTCATGTTCACTTTTCAAAAGTGTTCGATGGCAAATGGCTAAGATGTTCTCTCGAGGCAAGTTTGTGACATTTGCATGATGAAACAAAGCTAAGTTTTTATTTATTTGTTTCCCCCCCTTTGCATTGCCGCTGTTGGAGCCTCAGTAGATTACTGAGTTCAACTTGTGTCAGGCTATGGCAGTTATTTTGGCAGTCTCCTGTGTTCAAGTACAATCTAGATCTTATGGTTATGGAGCCTATAATAAAAAAGTATATATATTATACTGCATCCGATCACAATGTGAATGGTGATAGTCGAGTTTACAGATCCAGTTGGAGGTCAGGCAAGTCTATGGTGCTGTTTAAACCTCCTGGAATCAGTCTGACACAGAATCAGGTGGCTTAGTTTGGACCATTCTAACCATGGTGTCATATGTGACAAAAATACAATTTTCCGAGGTGTTGTGAATAATAAAAGACAACAACATGACTGCTAATACAATTACAGATTAAAATTATGTGAATCACAGTTTAATCCTTAAAATTAATGATTTTTTTTACACAACTGTGTATGGAAAGGAAAGGTGGACAGATGGGTGGCCAGGTCCTTTCTGCATGTGAATGTGCTGAAGATTAAGTGAAGCAGCCGCACTTGTGAGCATTATTCATTGCCTTTTGAGCACGAGGCATGAAAACCTGAAGAGGTATCTAAGCACATATAGGATCATGGACATTTGTATTTGGGTTGTGGTATATATATTTTGAAGGCTGGTGTTCCTGTAAAATAAATAAATACATAAATAAAACATTTAAAAAATCTATTTTTCTTGACAGCCAGGACACAAACATAAGCCAGTTATTTCCACTAGTACTGCACTACTAATCCCTTTCGAAATGTGAAAACCCGTAGCGGTGCGACAGAAAAGGACGCCAAATTCTGTGCTTGTGGCGCCTCAATACGCAGCTTCAGCATGAAAAAAGTTAAAAGAGAGAGAAAAACAATCTTAGAGCTTTGTTCTAGTTACAATCTGGATCTATTGTTACAGCAGGAGATAAAAGAGAGGATACAGATAAATGTATCCTATCTCCTAAACCGATTAATCTCTCTCCTTTCATCTCCACCTGCAACTGCTCTGCCTCCTCTCTGTGCAGCTCCTTTGTTATGCAGACTCACTCCGACTTTTAAGATGTTCTGAAAAACTGGCACTTCTGTGTCTCACTTTCATATCTTTCTGTTTTTAAGGAGAGTATAAATCAATATGTATGAAAGGACCTTTAATCAATGCTGTAAACCAGCTGATTCAGTAACACGGTAGTCTGCTCCCTGGTCTATATTGTAGGCCTATATAGTAACACAGTAGATGTCTCGCTAGTCTATATTATAGGCCTAAATAGTAACACAGTAGTTGGCTCACTAATCTATATTGTATACAGTAACACAGTCATCAGCTCACTAGTCTATATTGTAGGCCTATATAATAACAGTAGACTCACTAGTCTGTATTGTAGGCCTATATAGTAACATAGTAGATGTCTCACTTGTCTATATTGTAGGCCTATATAATAACAGTAGACTCACTAGTCTGTATTGTAGGCCTATATAGTAACATAGTAGATGTCTCACTTGTCTATATTGTAGGCCTATATAATAACAGTAGACTCACTAGTCTGTATTGTAGGCCTAAATAGTAACACAGTAGTTGGCTCACTAATCTATATTGTATACAGTAACACAGTCATCAGCTCACTAGTCTATATTGTAGGCCTATATAGTAACATAGTAGATGTCTCACTAGTCTATATTGTAGGCCTATATAATAACAGTAGACTCACTAGTCTGTATTGTAGGCCTATATAGTAACAGTAGATGTCTCACTTGTCTATATTGTAGGCCTATATAATAACAGTAGACTCACTAGTCTGTATTGTAGGCCTATATAGTAACACAGTAGATGTCTCGCTAGTCTATATTATAGGCCTAAATAGTAACACAGTAGTTGGCTCACTAATCTATATTGTATACAGTAACACAGTCATCAGCTCACTAGTCTATATTGTAGGCCTATATAGTAACATAGTAGATGTCTCACTAGTCTATATTGTAGGCCTATATAATAACAGTAGACTCACTAGTCTGTATTGTAGGCCTATATAATAACAGTAGACTCACTAGTCTGTATTGTAGGCCTAAATAGTAACACAGTAGTTGGCTCACTAATCTATATTGTATACAGTAACACAGTCATCAGCTCACTAGTCTATATTGTAGGCCTATATAGTAACATAGTAGATGTCTCACTAGTCTATATTGTAGGCCTATATAATAACAGTAGACTCACTAGTCTGTATTGTAGGCCTATATAGTAACAGTAGATGTCTCACTTGTCTATATTGTAGGCCTATATAATAACAGTAGACTCACTAGTCTGTATTGTAGGCCTATATAGTAACACAGTAGATGGCTCACTAGTCTATATTGTATGCATATACAGTGCATCCGGAAAGTATTCACAGCGCTTCACTTTTTTCACATTTTGTTATGTTACAGCCTTATTCCAGAATGGATTAAATTCATTATTTTCCTCAAAATTCTACAAACAATACCCCATAATGACAACATGAAAGAAGTTTGTTTGTAATCTTTGCAAATTTATTAAAAATAAAAAACAAGAAAAGCACATGTACATAAGTATTCACAGCCTTTGCCATGACACTCAAAATTGAGCTCAGGTGCATCCTGTTTCCACTGATGATACTTGAGATGTTTCTACAACTTGATTGGAGTCCACCTGTGGTAAATTCAATTGATTGGACATGATTTGGAAAGGCACACACCTGTCTATATAAGGTCCCACAGTTAACAGTGCATGTCAGAGCACAAACCAAGCCGTGAAGTCCAAGGAATTGTCTGTAGACCGCCGAGACAGGATTGTATCGAGGCACAGATCTGGGGAAGGGTACAAAAAAATGTCTGCAGCATTGAAGGTCCCAATGAGCACAGTGGCCTCCATCATCTGTAAATGGAAGAAGTTTGGAACCACCAGGACTCTTCCTAGAGCTGGCCGCCTGGCCAAACTGAGCGATCGGGGAGAAGGGCCTTAGTCAGGGAGGTGACCAAGAACCCCATGGTCACTCTGACAGAGCTCCAGCGTGTCTCTGTGGAGAGAGGAGAACCTTCCAGAAGAACAACCATCTCTGCAGCACTCCACCAATCAGGCCTGTATGGTAGAGTGGCCAGACGGAAGCCACTCCTCAGTAAAAGGCACATGACAGCTCGCCTGGAGTTTGCCAAAAGGCACCTGAAGGATTCTCTGGTCTGATGAAACAAAGATTTGAACTCATGTCTGGAGGAAACCAGGCACTGCTCATCACCTGGCCAATACCATCCCTACAGTGAAGCATGGTGGTGGCAGCAGCATGCTGTGGGGATGTTTTTCAGCGGCAGGAACTGGGAGACTAGTCAGGATCGAGGGAAAGATGAATGCAGCAATGTACAGGGACATCCTTGATGAAAACCTGCTCCAGAGCGCTCTGGACCTCAGACTGGGGCGACGGCTCATCTTCCAACAGGACAACGACCCTAAGCACACAGCCAAGATAACAAAGGAGTGGCTACAGGACAACTCCGTGAATGTCCTTGAGTGGCCCAGCCAGAGCCCAGACTTGAACCCGATTGAACATCTCTGGAGAGATCTGAAAATGGCTGTGCACCGACGCTCCCCATCCAACCTGATGGAGCTTGAGAGGTCCTGCAAAGAAGAATGGGAGAAACTGCCCAACAATAGGTGTGCCAAGCTTGTAGCATCATACTCAAAAAGACTTGAGGCTGTAATTGGTGCCAAAGGTGCTTCAACAAAGTATTGAGCAAAGGCTGTGAATACTTATGTACATGTGCTTTTCTTGTTTTTTATTTTTAATTTGCAAAGATTTCAAACAAACTTCTTTCACGTTGTCATTATGGGGTATTGTTTGTAGAATCTTGAGGAAAATAATGAATTGAATCCATTTTGGAATAAGGCTGTAACATAACAAAATGTGGAAAAAGTGAAGCGCTGTGAATACTTTCCGGAAGCACTAATATATATCCTTTATTCTCCCTCATTCCGACTTATTTATTTTTATTTGTGGTTGTTATTTATGATTAAAATGAATGTAAAAATCCTGACTTCAGTGCATATTTAACACAATTTGTCTCTGACAGGGAGAGATTTGAGGTATCCATGCTAGAAAATGTCTGTTTTGCATGCTAACAAAAAAGGTAAATATCGGATATTGGTAATCAGGAAATTTAGCTTCCCAATTATCGATATCGGTATAGGACCCAAAAAAAAAACGTATCGGTAGGGCTCTAATCTATTGCTTTACTGCGGTCACAGCTGCCTAATATCACAAGTCTGAATGCTACATTACATACTGTTTGTAGAATTTTGAGAAAAATAATGAATTTAATCCATTTTGGAATAAGGCTGTAACATAACAAAATGTGGAAAAAGTGAAGCGCTGTGAATACTTTCCGGATGCACTGTATAACACAGTAATCTCACTAACAGTAGTCAGCTCCCTGTTCTATATTACATACATAATTATATAGTAGTCTGCTAACTAGACTGTATTCTATATAGTAGCCTGTATATACAATTGTTGGTTCTCGTGTCTGTATTATATACAGCAGTACATTTGGTGTCTCACTACGTTACTGTCCACCTGGGTGCTGAATTGCAGTACTGGCAAATAGAAATAATGAAAATGTTACTGCAGCACCGAATGGTTCCCACATTAAAATGCTTCAGTGATTCTGACACAGTAACAGAAACTCGAGACAATCACAGTACCGCAGTGGCCGGTGTGGAGGGCCTGATCCCTGTGTAATTTGTTCAGTAAGAACATCCTGCAGCCTGTTGCTTCTCTCCCAGTGCCATTGCTCAGCTCAGCCTGTTGTGTTGGCGAGATAAGCTCCACTGTTTGTGGGTTATATCCCAACTGACACCCTGATTTCCCTTTTTCAGCTGGAAAAAAAATTATAATAATAATAGCAATTGCAGGGTATTAATTCTACATGGAATTAATAGGCTTTTCCATCCATTTGCTGCTTATCAGGGCGAGAGAGACTACATTACTGACAAACAACTGACCTTGGTGTCGGGAGTGCCATGAAGTGCTTGCTTTAATAGAAGGATTTATTTTTTATTTTTATTTTTTTAAATACTTTTGAAAGTGCCATAGAAGGTGGACATGCAATGTTGATTCAGATATCACTCCATTTCCTACACAGGTGTCCTTTTCTCTTTATATTAGTTATTCTGGGTACAGTAATGGCATATTCACACACTCTTTCGCTTTGGTTGGCAGGGTTATCTTTGTTTTTAAACAACAATACAGACAGACTCTGTGGAACTGGGGGCCCAGAGGTCTGAAGGCGCTCTTGCTCATCTGGTGGAGCAGATAAGACTGGATAGTTATTGTGAGCCAATAATTAAGAGTGTCCTTTTGTGAACTTTAATACCCCGTGAATCTACACAGCCTTAGATTAAGGCTTTTACAGTGATTCATTTATTTACTTACAATATACTGTTGATCATACTATCACACTCGACATGTTGTCACACTGATGTAGCAAGGTTGAAATCTATTTTCACATAACAGATACCGCTGGGCCTTTGACTCTTCTTTGACTGAGCTTATCTCTACGACCCAGTTGGCCAATCAAGGCGCATTAATTCCTAGCTGAGAGGTTTGCTTCTTCCCACAAGTCTCTACTATGAGGTCAAATTATTTTTCTATGAATTATCCTAATCATCTCTCATGTATAAGATAATTCTTTCCACTGCCTTCTACATTTGACCTGTGCACCTCCATAAGAGTCAGGGCTGTGCCTATCAAATTACAATCTGTCCATAAGAGTCAGGGCTGTGCCTATCAAATTACAATCTGTCCATAAGAGTCAGGGCAGTGCCTATCAAATTATATTCCGTTGTTGTTTTAATTCTCAGCTTTCATATCGTGTGGCATCCAGGTTTGGTTTAAAACTGTTAACGCATTTTTATTTTGCCTTCTGAATGTATGGATACACCATGCTTAATGCTGTATGGGAACCATGGCGGTTTTCTGAACTTTAATGCAAGAGACCCAAGGGAGTTACATCTGTGTTCTCTGAGCTTTTGTTAAGCATTGCACTCATCCCATCATTCACATTATAGGAAAAATGCCAGTGCTTATAAAGGAAAAGCACACAGCCATGGAGTGTGGAGAAATACTCCCACTGTAACTTCATACAGAGAGGTAAGTCAAAGTATAAATATATAAATATGTATAAATATAAGTGACCAAAATATATAAATGAGTCGGCGGTTGTTGGTCAAAAAGTAACATACATTTTCTAGTCTGCAATATTTCTGGTTCTGTCGAGTGTTACAGTAAAAGCAGACAAGATCATTCCAGTCTTGGCTTTATTAATGGATGACAGATGCATCTTAGTGGTTTAGGCTGTTACTCATGCTTCACTTCATTGAGAATTACTTTTATGGAAGATATATATATATATATATATATATATATTTTTTTTTTTTCTTTCTTGTTTAAATAATCTGATAGGAAACCAAGTCTTCCAGTCTCCTAGTAAGGATACTAAATCATTTAATGTTTTCTGGTGGAGCAGAAGACATTCTGATATTCTCAAACTTTTATAGGGGTGTACTTACAGTAAATATATCAAAGGTTTGCTGTCCACACTATGGCGCTTCAAGTTAAAATGGGGTAGGGTGCCTGCTGAGAATGACTGCACACAGCCTCTTTTGCACAGACCTTTAGGAGCAACTGCACGAGACTGCCTAAGACGTTGGACACTTCATAATTCTTTATAGGCCTAAGTCTTCATCATCAAAGCTGAGCTCCAGAACACAAATATCCTGCACTTCAGATTGACCAGGAAAATGTACAGTGGTTCGTCGTCTTTTTGTCAACTTCTTACTTTTAATAAAATCCTGCTTGGTAGAGTTTTAGGTTAGGTCAAACATACACGTAATGCATTAGGCTCAGGTCCATAGGCGCATGGTATAATGCAGGGATCAAAGAACAATCGGTGCTTCCATTTCCACCCCCTCGCTTACTGCTTTTCAACTGGAGGATGAATATGGCAGATCAACCCTGACCTTCAGACCTTGGGCTGTAGTGTTTCTTCTGCTGCCTAGATGGCACTCTTGTCTCACCAGTTTGTTACGTTAATTGCACTTTCGTTCTTATGTGTTGGCGCTTCGCTTTCATCTTGTCAAAGACCGAGACAGCCCTGCAGAGCTGTGTAGGGAAGCTGATGTGACTCCAAATCCTTTGAACAAAAGACAGAGGAAAGCTGCTTCAAGCTCAGATACAATTAGGCCTAACTCGGCACTGGTGGGTCATGGTAGGGGAATGCAGCATTCCTTATTTAAGCATAAATAGCAGGTGCAAGAATCTCCTTTGCGTTCATGTGTATAAACTTGTCATTTTTTGTTGTCTCAGAAGTAAAAAAATTTAGTTATTCAACCCAGACCATGACCGTTTTGCAGCTGCAACACACAGTAGTCCAATTCTCTTTGTCTACTGTTGCAAAATTATCTTTATTGTCTGTTGTCCACTGTCTTTGATGGCTGTGGATGTGGGAATTCCAGATTTATCCTTGCGTCCATGTGGCTGAAGAGATTCAGAGTTATGCTTGCTTTCTAGCAATACTTTTAGTTTCTTGTCTGAAGGAAGGAAAGCAGGATTTAAAGCAAAAAAACAAAACACATGATTAATTAATTGTAGTTTAAAGTCTATTGTGACACAATTTGGTTAATAGTCTATTAGAAATGTGGCCATAAGGTGCAACAGGAAGACAGCAAAAGCACATAGCAATTAGATTGTCTTATTGTATTAATCAGAGGGGACTCTCTAATTGTATCCGAAACCTTAAAAAGAGAGATCAGCTCAGAATCATCTGCAGAATCATCTCTGGAAGAACTGGGAGAAACCAGCTGTGAACGAGGGCCTCTGCACATCTACCTCTCTGAACCCTTCTGTAGCAGAGGGACAAGGAGAGGGGAAAGAAGAGCGAGAGCAGCAAAACAAAGCCAAGCTGACAATACAACTTCTCTGTATGGATTAGCCGGCCCATTACAAGTTCTTTCCCACAATTTAGAAACCGTGCATTTTCAAAGCCAGATGTGTCTCAAGGAATCTTTCGTCACGCTTCAGTTCCGCAAGCCTTGTTTTCACTGACCCAGCTTGTACTGGTGGGAATTCAGCTGGGGTAAAAAACAGGTCACCGTCAACTTTGTCCTCATTTCTTTTTTCTTAAATAAAATTCAGCCGTGAAGGACATCAAGCTTCCCAATACACTAGAGGGAGAGTTGAGGTGGGGAGCGGGAAGGGGGACAGTGGGAGGGACAGCGAGAAGGGGAAATCATCACGGGATGTGCAAGCAATAAATTATTATTATTTTTACATCTCTCTCTCTCTCATATATATATATATATATATATATATATATATATATATATATAATCTGTCTGCCATGCTTCTTGAGCATGTGCAGGAAGCACAAAAAATCCACAAAGAGCACATTCAATAGTTTTAACAGACGGTTAGAAAAAAAATTTCCAAGATGGTGAAATTGTTTGTTTCTGACAAAATGAATTTTGAATCTCGGGAGTAAAATACACTAATAAAAGAGATTTAAGTTTGTTATGGTTCCTATTTATATATATATAAAATACCTGCGCATACCGACTGTAGATAGTTTCCATGTAAAGTTAACGCAAGGAATGCTAGGATTACTGAACGGCATATTGAAAGTCCAACAGGCCTGTATTGTCATTATCATGTAGTGGGCTTGCGTCACAAAGGACACGACAGCTTGCTAGCAAAAACCTAGTGAACTGGGGTGCATAGTACTTAAGGTTGTAAACATGAGTAGACTGGATAGTTTAATATTAAAAAACAAAACAATTAAAATAAATGGGAAGTATGCACACACTACCTGGAGATGGAAATGAAAGACCAAATTACTTTGTTGCTCTAATTGGACTTGAATGTGGTGCACATCTTAAAGCCTCAATTAAGCAGTGAGTCTTATTCAATTTGACTGTCAAAACTTTGCTTGAAGTCCCAGATAAATTATCGTATTTTGCAATGTGTGTAATATTTGAATTGTGTGGTCTGTATCTAATCAAAGCACTCTAATAAAAAATGAAAAAATCCCAGTGATCAGCCACAATATTGTAATATGGCTGAATCTCTCCATTTCTTCTATTTCTTTCTGAAAGCATAATTCAATTGTAATTCTCTCATAACAACTTATTTAGCCAGTGTATCCAGAACACATTCACCATCCAACTGTTTGCAAAAATGCATCTTCCAATAATTGCTCTCAACTCAGTCCGAGTGGCAGATGGGAATGCAGCATTAGGGACTCTGAGATGCTTCTATGTATATTGGACAGCTCCCTAAATTCTTCTGGCTACACAATAATCTTCCTTAATACCATTCTTCAGAAATGCAATTTGTGATTCACTAGCAGCAGCTTTTCTGTAATTCCTAACAAGATGGATGTGCATCAGGCTGTTTAACCTCCTCTTCTTTCCCAGCTTTGTGAAGAGTTCAGTAAGTGTTATGGAAACCCAGGACTCTGACACTTTACTGCTGAAAATGTCTGAAAACGCACGTAGCATTCTCAAATATTTAGTAATAGTAGGACAGAAAAAATAATAAATCAATACAAATTGAAAGAGAATGATAATATTTCATGGATAACATGGCATTTCTTAAAATCTGCTTAAAATAATATTGCTTTCAGCTGTTTCTAATATGGCAGTGATTAAAAAAGAGAATACATTATTCGTAACTTGATAAAATGCACTTTGGGATCAGGAGTGGACATGTGGATTATTGCAATACTGCCTAACATTGTGATATCTTAACCCTGTCTTTAAATTTGACTTTAAACTTGGGGATGGGCAAATTCATTATTATTTTGTGAAGTTCCTATCATCTTATCTGTTAAACACAAATACCATCCCGCAACTCCTGGAAAAACAGACCTTTTCAATTTCACACTGAATGAAATAACAATAGGATTAATACAATGCAGAGGCCATGCCACCTGGTGCCAGATGGCGGTAACCAGTTGCCTTCAAGAATAATGTATTCAGTAACTAATTTACAGGGCATTTCATTTATCTTAACAGACTAAGATCAGCTGCCATGTAAATTAGTCTAATGAGTGTCAGTAGTAATGTAGGCTTCTTGTTAGCAAGGGTGTCATTGTGAAAGTTATGGTGTATGTTTTTCAACCAGGAAATGCTGCCTAAGTCACAATAGAGAAATATGATTTTATTAAGGCCCTCTCCCCACACACAGACACTCTCAAACACACACACATCCTGTTGACGGTTCCTGTACGCGAACATTAAGTCATTGTGACCGAGGTCACTGAGCTCTAATGCAGAAGGTTCTGGTCTGAATTGCAATTGTTCTGTTCTGCGGGGACTAATGAAACTACAAGGTCTTTTAAACAATGCTGCATCTATAATTAGTAGGGCACTTTCTGTGATTTATGCTATAAATATAGGTTGGTGTTTTTGAAAATTTCTGTTATTAATCAATTAGAAATAGTTTTTGCTATAATCTCTACTACATTCCTCCAGTAAATAAAAATATAAGGGTTGCTGCTCAAGGGATTGGTGTAGAAAAAAAATAGTATTGAACACTTATTTTCATATTTTAAAAAGAAATGTATTTTAAAGTTTAAAATATACTTTCCTTACTCCTCCTCACTGTTGACTGAAGCTTTCAAAGCATACTCACTCTCAAACTGTCTTCCTTCTCCAAATCCTAACAGAAATCCGCTGACTAAGGGAAATGGACCATGTAGTGATCCTGATCAGTGGTCTGCTACTAGAGGAAACCTGGATACAGACGTTAGTACATGTAGATGGTGCCTTTACTATGGCATTTCTGCACCATTCCTAACTTTGACATCTCATTGACGGAACACGTCTTTGTCCTGAAACCTTGTGGGTGAACAGCTTTGAGCAATTCAGCGCAAGAGTTTGACTCATCACAATGTAAAATGGTGGCTTATAACAGTATGTAATGTAGCATTCAGACTTGTGATATTAGGCAGCTGTGACCGCAGTAAAGCAATAGATTAGAGCCCTACCGATACGTTTTTTTTTTGGGTCCTATACCGATATCGATAATTGGGAAGCTAAATTTCCTGATTACCAATATCCGATATTTACCTTTTTTGTTAGCATGCAAAACAGACATTTTCTAGCATGGATACCTCAAATCTCTCCCTGTCAGAGACAAATTGTGTTAAATATGCATTGAAGTCAGGATTTTTACATTCATTTTAATCATAAATAACAACCACAAATAAAAATAAATAAGTCGGAATGAGGGAGAATAAAGGATATATATTAGTGCTTCCGGAAAGTATTCACAGCGCTTCACTTTTTCCACATTTTGTTATGTTACAGCCTTATTCCAAAATGGATTCAATTCATTATTTTCCTCAAGATTCTACAAACAATACCCCATAATGACAACGTGAAAGAAGTTTGTTTGAAATCTTTGCAAATAAAAAATAAAAAACAAGAAAAGCACGTGTTGTGGCTTCACAAATGCTTTGCTGCATACCTCGGTTGTAACGAGTGGTTATTTCAGTCAAAGTTGCTCTTCTATCAGCTTGAATCAGTCGGCCCATTCTCCTCTGACCTCTAGCATCAACAAGGCATTTTCGCCCACAGGACTGCCGCATACTGGATGTTTTTCCCTTTTCACACCATTCTTTGTAAACCCTAGATATGGTTGTGCGTGAAAATCCCAGGAACTGAGCAGATTGTGAAATACTCAGACCGGCCCGTCTGGCACCAACAACCATGCCACGCTCAAAATTGCTTAAATCACCTTTCTTTCCCATTCAGACATTCAGTTTGGAGTTCAGGAGATTGTCTTGACCAGGACCACACCCCTAAATGCATTGAAGCAACTGCCATGTGATTGGTTGGTTAGATAATTGAATTAATGAGAAATTGAACAGGTGTTCCTAATAATCCTTTAGGTGAGTGTGTGTATATATATATATATATATATATATATATATATATATATATATATATATATATATATATGCATGCTATTGATCGGTTCTATATTTTCTTTGAAAGTAATCTTTTGAATCTCGAATTTATATATTTCTCTGTCTTCGGTTCTGCAAGTCTAAAAGTGCTGTTATACAATTCACCCGAAAGCGAAGCACCTTTATTAGGGAATCCACATTAACACAATACATCGTGTGCATTAGTTATGAATAGCCTACTGAGATTTATAATCTGAAAATGTGTATTACATACACACACACACACATACAGCACATATATTATTACAGTAGCAGTACTTCAGAAGTGTCTCTTCGGTGCTGTTGCTGCAGGTCGATGTGTCCCATGCAATCCCAGCTGCTGCTCAGTATTTCTTCTGAGTTCCTTGGAAAAACGTGCAACCTTTTCTCTGGACTCCATTGCGTTTGTTCTCATTTTCAAAGTCTGAACTTTGCATTTTTATTGTCTGTTTAACTTGGTCGGGCGAGTGATTGATAGCCGCTTCTATTATATTCTCAGACAGCAGCGCTCGTACGTTTTAACTTCATCCTCATCCTCATTGTAACCGCGCTTTCATTTGTGCATCGGCTAAGTTGTTTCCTCTGACGCCGGCATTTGTGATTGTGCTGCTCGGCTCAATATCATCGCATTTCGGATTGCATAGTAATCAGCTGTTCTCGTATTAAAATCCACTGATTTGAATGGAAAACTGCTTCGATTAAATGTATACCGTTTTAATGCAAAATGCGGATAATTAATAAAGTTATGGTCCCGTTCACAATTTCACAATGCAATTTCCACGTGTAAAATGCATGCGGTTACATTTCAGACTTCAATCATACTTAGCAATAGCATGTTTACCAGCTACACACTTTTATTTGAATCGACCGAGTAGTTTGAACTGTTTACATCATTATAACTCATTAGCCTATACCTTTTATAAAATATCTATAACGATGTGGGCTAGCGAAATGTATCTGTACATTAAAGGCTATAGATCGATATGACATTGAAACAATATAGAGACAATACTGTTTGTGCAGTGTGTAGCTGTTTTGCTGCCTGTGTTTATTCTGCGGGATGAAGCGGCGTCTCTTTGACTCAGACACGCGGCTCTGGGGGCGGGGCTTGATCTGCGTCACGCACTGGCCGGCGCGTCATACAGTCAGGACGCCTCAAAAGATTTAAAAGTTTTTAGAAAGACAAACCTTCACGTCCCAACTAACAGTGAGTACACAAAAAAGCACTGAACATGCAATCAGACAAAGTTCATATGCCCCCATTTCTCATGAAGTTCTATTATCATATCACCAGACTAGAGTTGCTACCTGGCCCCAAAATCCCAGGACACTTTTAAACAGAACGGGATTTTAAAATTGCTGCTAAACTGAAATACATTCATGTGTTAGTTATTCCTACACTTTTGATAAAATTAATCTTATTGCTGAATTACTGTGCAGAACAAACAAGTAATTTCGATCAGTTCAACGCCCTGCATCTAAAAAACCGAGCAATGTTACTGATTGAGAGAGTATATGCATGGTATGGGAATTTAATCTTAACCAGGGGTCTCCAACCTTTTTAACACGAGATCTACTTTTTATTTCCTTCTATTTTATTCATCATCGGGGACTTGACATTGCATTAAAAGGCACATTTAAAATGCATCTAATATTAGCTCTGCTAGTGCCAGCGATCACCTCCTCTTCTCCAGTTCAGACTGTGCGCAACCTGCATATTGACGTAATTATTATTTGCTTTGTTGTAGACTTCAGTCTTCGTGGTTTGACAAGCAGAAGAAAAGCTTTTCCATCAATCCAGATGTCTTCCTACTGTTTTCCATTAGTCAATGTCATTTGTAAGGCACAAACTCGTTTCGATTCTGAAAATGATGCATAATGACACATAGCAATAGTGTGCAAGGTGGGATTGGATGCACACTATTTATTTATCTTTTCACGACTGTAAAAAATGGATGCATCTTTGGCTCCAGTGTTCAAAGGGCTAAATGCAATTGTGCATTATTCGCCAGCGTTTCCTCAGAAACGGCCAGAAACAGTTCAGCCGTTGACCATGGTTGGAGGTTAAACAAAGTCATCACATCTTTGACTCTATGGAACTTAGGCTCAATTTTGCACAGACAAAATATAGACATAATTCTAATTTGCACAGACCAACTCCCCAAAAACATTCACCAGGCAGCAAGAAAGAAAAAGTATATTCTTATCACTAATAAAAGTTTACCCACCTGGCTTTTCTCCTGCAAAGTCATGTACAGACTCTGTTAAATCCAGATTGCTTCCACAAGGTTTCCAAACGTCAGTATTACTTTCTCCCGGCTTTTTCTTTAAAATAATTCTAACCTGTCAAAGGCTCTCTGCAGAAGTAAATGAGCCAATCAGTGAAGCAAGGGTTTGGAAACCAACTCTGTTAGGACAGAACTGCTCCAGGGGCAGAACACATACAGCTGGTGGGATTTGCGGCTCTGCGCAGTCCTCTGCATATAGCACCTCAAAGCCCGGACAGGGCAGAGTGTGTGTAGTCTGCGGTCCTCAGCCGATGTATGTGGAGGGGGATGGAAAGACTCCAGGACAATAGGTTTGTTTATATGAAACGCCGACACGACCTTGGGCAGGAAGGCCGAGTTTGTCCTGAGAGTGACTCTGTTGTTGCTTCCCGAGAAGATCAGACAGGTTTTATCCACATACAAGGCATAAATTTCACTGATTCTCCTTGCCGATGTTATCGCTACAAGAAAAGCTACCTTGAGCGAGAGGAAGTGGAGCTCCGTTGTGGAGATGGGCTCAAAGGGAGCACCGCTCAGCACTAATTCCAAGTCCCAGGCTGGAATTGTGTCCTTTATCAGTGGTCTCAAACGTTTTGCCCCTTTCAGAAACTGGATCACCAGGACATTCATTCCTGGGGAGACATTGTACATTTTTTCATGACATACCGATATGGCAGCGAGATAAACTTTCAGCGTAGATGCGGATTTTCCGTCTTCAAGCAGCTGTTGCAGTAAGCACAGGATTGTTGATATGGGGCACGACATGGAATCCACACGCCTCTCTATAGACCAGTTCTGAAAAACTGACCACTTGTAGGTATATTGGGCCCTGGCCGATTGCAGCGTTTCCACAATATTCACAGGCAGCCCTAGAGACATCAGGGGCCAAACCCACAACTGCAGCTGTGCTGGGTTGGGGTGCCACAACAGTCCCTCTGCTTGAGTCAGTAAGTCCCGTCGAAGCGGAAGCTGCCACGGGTTCAAGCTAATTAACTGTGCCAGCGTTGCGAACCGCAATTGTCTCGGCCACCGGGGGGTGATCAGGAGAACTCGAGCTCTGTCCTGGCGAATCCTCTCCACTGTCAGTGGAAGAAGTGGCAGTGGGGGGAAGGCATACAGCAGTTCCTGTGGCCATGGGTGAGCAAAAGCGTCCACGCCTCCAATCTCCAAGGAGAACCACAGAGGACAGTGAGTCGTGTAGCAAAAAGGTTGACCTGAACTCGTCCCAGCCTCTTCCAGATCTGTTTTACCACTTGAGGATTCAGTCTCCACTTTGAGCTATCCGAACCTCCCCTGGAGAGAATGTCCGCCGCTGTATTGGACACGCCCGGCAGGTATTGCCCGTATGGAGTGGAGATTCTCTTGCGCCCACAGGAGGTCTGCACACCACACGATGTATTCTGGGGGAGTGTAAACCCCCCTGGTGGTTGATGTAGGCCACCACTGACGTGTTGTCCATCTGGACCAGGACGTGTTTGTCTGTCGGACCATGGCGAAAGTGGTGCAGCGCCAGCCGCATCGCTTACAGTTCCTGTATATTGATGTGTGCGGCTGACCAGAGACCACTCCACACTACTTGGACTCCCCTCCCATTCCAGACAGCGCCCCAGCCTGTTCCGGAGGCGTCCGTGGTGATGACTTCCCGTATGTGTGGGCATCCAAGGGGGGAGCTGAGGCGAGTCTTTTCTTCAGAAACATGTTGAGACCCCTCAGATCGAGAATGGTCCGGAATCCTCCGTCCTTCTTTGGCACCAGGAAGTACCCTGAGTAGAAGCCTGCTCGAGAGTCTTCGTCGGCCACTAGTCGTATCGTTCGTTTCTCCCGCATCATTTCTGAGAGAGAGCTTGATCCCTTTTGGGACATCCAACAGTAGTGGGCAGCACCCCTCTGAAGTGGGGAGGGGGCCAGAGTGGAATTGGAGGGCGTTTCTGTGGGTTATCGTCATTCGCACCCAGAAGTCCTGGGTGCAGGCTTGCCATAGGTCGAGTCCAGTCAGTCTGTTGGGGGGGGTGGGGTTGCGGCTTCGTAGGGGGCTGCTGAGCGTCTGTTTTGCCCCTAGGCTTCCAGCCGGAGAGTCTGTTCCTTCCCCTCACCGGCGGCTGGCCCCTGCGGCGCTGGTCAGGCTGTGAGCCAGTAGGCTGTTGCGGTCTAGTCTGAGGTCTCCCCTGCCTCAGCCATGCTTTGTTGGGCTGCTGATGTCCCCATAGATGGTGTTGTGGCAGCCGTCTCGCCTTCTGGAGGTCAGCATATTTTGATGCTGACTCTTTAGCCTTCACTGACCGCTCAATCGAGAGGTCCACCGACTCTCAAAGTCTGGCCCGGGGTGATGGGAGCATCAAGGAGGACGGACTTCTCTTTGTCCTGGAGCTTCGCCTGCATCAGCCACAAATGGCGTCTGGCTGCCACCATAGCTGTGAGAGATCTCCCCATCGCGGTCTTTTTCCTGACAAATCGTTTTTTGGGAACCTGTTCCTGGGCGCACCATGGGACGTCCACCGCCACCTCATCAGGGCCTTGAACTCCGCGCTCAGCCCCTGAAACGATTCCGACAGTGAGCTCGGTCCCTTGGTCTCCTCCACAAAGGAAAGTGCATCCGAGATATCGGAATGAGAAGCCACATGAGATAGCACCTCTCCCGGTGGCGGTGGTAGTTGGGGTGGCGGCTGGGGAAGACGGCTTCCTCTCCAGTCGGAAGACGGGCCACCACCGTGTTCAGTATTTGTTGTTGAGAGTCCAGCTTGTTCGTCAGCACCCCAACTGTTTTAATTAGAGACGCAATCCCTTCAGTCTCTTGTCTCCTGTGGCGTGGAGGGGTTCGTAGAGCGGAGCGCCTCGCTGATCGGGAGCGGGAGCATCTCGCCCTCAGGGATCTGCATCTAGGAGAGCGTGCTCTCCTCCCAGGGGAGCGTCTGCGAGGAGGTTGGAGATGGGGAAGCCAACTGCAATCTCGCTGAATAGGCGCGAGATCAGGACGAGCGTCTCCGCCCTGGAGAAGCGCTCGCTACTGTCCCTCGTGGAGCAGAGCCCACAGAGGAGTGGTGAGCGGAGCTTCTGCTGCGACAGCTGGCAGACGGGGAGTTTCTAGCCCTTCTATGGCACATTGCCTCAGTAAAAGCCGCACAATGCATACAGCCGCCTTCCCCCTTCAGCGCATTCCTGGCGTGCTCCTCTCCTAGGCAACACACGCACAGATAGTGTCCATCGTCCAAGGGCAGCTTGCCCTGGCATCCGGAACAGCAATGGAAAGCCCCTTTTGGCTTCATGCCTGTGAGAAGGTTCGTCTCTAGATCATCCACGTCCAGATCCTCCAAGTATATCGACAGCTCTCGTGGTAGAAGCACTTCACCAAACTCCTCCGCTCTGATACTGTCCCCCTCAATGATGAAGTCGAGGTTGTCAACATCGAGATCCTAGAGGTCGATACGGGCGTCCCGAGGTCGAGAGCGGGTCGACGTGAGCTCGTCGAGAGGTTGATGGTCGAAGAATCGATGAGGTTGGTCGATGTCGACAGGAGGGTAGAGGGATCGCCGAGGTCGATCGATCTCGAGAGAAGGGTCAAGGGATCGATAAGGTTTTTCGATGTCAACAGAAGGGTCGAGGGATCGATGAGGTAGGACGATGTCGAGCAGCAGGGGCGAGGGATCGGTAGGTTGGTCGATGTTGAGCAGCAGGGTTGAGAGATCAACGAGGTTGATCGATGACAACAGCTGTGTTGAAGGATCGACGAGACAGAAGTCGAGCAGCTGGGGCGAGGGATCGGGGTTGGTCGATGTCAACAAGGTCAAGGGATCGACAAGCTCAGTGTGTCGAGAGCTGTTTTCGGCATGTTGAGCGGGTTAAAATCCGCCGACAGAGGTCGAGATACCAGGATAGAGCAGGCTGAACAACTGCGGAAGACTGCTCCTTGTAGTAGACTCCTTCTCTATCCTCTCCTACACCACTCGAATCTGTAAAAAAAAATTAAATGGTACAGAAGGTAAAATCGTGCAGTAGATCTCAGAGGAGGGACCAAAGCCGGCTGCAAGCGAGACTCCTAATGCACGCCTACCTCAAAGAGAAGGTGAAAACGCAAAGAATACAAAGGAAAAGACCGTAGTCTGAGCTCCGAAGAGAAGGTGAAAAGAATAATCAAGGATAATCCGATAGAACCTAACTCCGAGGAGTAGGGGGGTGCACTTCTCAAGCTTTAGGATTGCAAGCGAAACCATCAGCACATTCACTGGCAAGGTGAAAGAAGAAATGGCAGGGAGCTGCAGTCAGGAGGAGACTTTTCACAGATGCCGGGGGCAGGTCTCTCCTGACAGCAGGGCCCCTATTGGGCAGCTTTGGTACATGCTTTCAATGATTGGCAGGTCAGAAGGATCTTCCCATTCGGTAATGGCTGTCTTTCGATTTGAAAGGGAACTGCTCACTGCTGAGCCTTGTCTAAATGCTTGCATGTGTTTCAAAATTGATGGGACAGATAAGCTGCTTGTTTTTTTGTCAATATAACAGTCCAGTCAGATGTGCAGGATGAGAGGGCAACGTGCATATCAGGCACAGAGTTCAGTCTATTTCTGCACATTGTCTTTATTCTTGTCAAAACAGAAAATCGCATATTGCATTTATAAGACATTGTAAAAGGCAAAAGCAACGAAGTACTGGCTTATTTTAGCTATTGGCGACCCATTTTTAACCTCCTGGGACCCACCTGTGGGATTTTAGTAAAACACCTGTTTATTGGTCTATGAGCCCTGTGTCTCTCAGTGGGGGTGTTTGTGTTTGCTACATTGCTTTTTTATTTCTTGTAAATACCACAAAATGTAACCAATATTCACCTGAAACTATTTTCGATCCAAGAAATGCATGACAAATCATCTTACTATAGATAACCTATGGATGATAGTTGTATATTACAATGTACCTGAGAAAGCTAGTGGTTCCAATAAAGTTGAAATGAAATGTCTTTGTTATTTATTTTGACTCCAGAAACTTCAAAGGGAGAATCTCAAGCTGAAACAGGAGCTCAAGGATTTAAGGTAAAGACATTTATAATGGAATTTTATCTATAAAAGTAATGGATTTTAAGATTTCTTGACAATTGTAAAATAGATTTGTTGCGTATAATTTCTTCTATTGTTACATGTTTTTCTGTGCATTTCTTTGTATTTTTTAGAGTTAAAATACAAGCATTAAGTAGGAAAGACATCATAAAAGGAAGGATTGTAGGAACGGCAATGTGAAATTCAACTGCTATCCTGTAACATTCACACAGCTGAATTGGCATTACCAGTGCGCAAGGCCGAAGGCATGGAGGTCTTACGGTCACATTCAGGTTGACTTATAGGGTCATATTTTGAGAACTTTACATTAATTATTATCTATAATTTAATTTAGAGATCTAATTAGGTTTATGTTTTGCTCCAGGCTAGGTGCCCCAAACTTAGGCTTTTGTGAATATTGCGGTTTCTTTTCTACTGAATTACAATTAGTGCAGCTTCACCACCCACAAGGTATGTGGTTGTCTTAATAGAGCTGGTTAAGTAAAAAGGGTGGTGAGGAAAGCATCATGTCTTCAGTTCCTATCTGGCTAAGGAAACTTCAGCTGTGACATGCATGGGTGGGATCATATGTGGGAGATGGGGTTAGATGACTGGTCTCTCCATCTCCGAAGGGGTAGGCTAGATGCATCCCTGAAGTGAAGAATACTTATATGTGTATTTTTATAACATTTTACTTTCAGGCATATTTCCCTTAAAGATGGAACTGAACTGATGAGATCATTTTCTTGCCAAAATAAAAATAAATATTTGATACACACACATATATATGTGTGTGTGTGTGTATGTGTGTATACACTACCGGTCAAAAGATTTAGAACACCTCAATTTTTCAAGTTTTTATCTAAATTTACGCAGTTTAATGTCTTAATGTACTTTGAATGAAAGCATAGAACAAATAAACAATTGGAGATAAGAAAGAAATAATGGAATCGTTTTGTTTAACAAAATGTAACCCCTTAAGATGACAAACCCCTCTGGTACCCTTTAAAGGGCACCAAATCCATAGGATTAAAGAGAAGCACGTCTTCACTGTTGTGTTGTTTGCCAAGTGTTTGGTATCACATGAAAGCTGAGAATTTCAGCTTTCAGATTTTACAGCTTTCTAAGAACGTTATACACCCCCCAGGGGTGGGGAGATACTTGGTCTGAGTAGGAATACAAAATCTCAGAAAATATTTACAATTCTGGATTCAGACATTCTACTGATCAAAACAAGACCATCCACGTATTGGTAGAAGCAACACACACCTGTAGAGCTCAGAATGTCAAGATGGAAAACTCAGTTTATAGTGTACTAATACACAATGATTTTACATAATTGGATCTGAACTTCTCTGTGTTTGATAGAACATCAAGTAATATATACTGGATTAATCGTTAGGTTGTTCTGAACAAAACAAGCCTATTTGCAAATAAATACAATACTGAGTGATCTGTGACCATCTGAATGAGGCCGCCCACCTGGAGCAGACTGTGTTTGAGAATGAAACGCACTGGTAGCCAAGAGAATAAGCTTTCAAACGATGTGCACATTGTAGGAATACAGTGTAACTTCTATGCACAGGAGCTGCGCGTAACACTTACAAATAATGCTTAAGAGGGTGTGGTAACACAATATACACTCACCTAAAGGATTATTAGGAACACCTGTTCAATTTCTCATTAATGCAATTATCTAACCAACCAATCACATGGCAGTTGCTTCAATGCATTTAGGGGTGTGGTCCTGGTCAAGACAATCTCCTGAACTCCAAACTGAATGTCTGAATGGGAAAGAAAGGTGATTTAAGCAATTTTGAGCGTGGCATGGTTGTTGGTGCCAGACGGGCGAGTATTTCACAATCTGCTCAGTTACTGGGATTTTCACGCACAACCATTTCTAGGGTTTACAAAGAATGGTGTGAAAAGGGAAAAACATCAGGTATGCGGCAGTCCTGTGGGCGAAAATGCCTTGTTGATGCTAGAGGTCAGAGGAGAATGGGCCAACTGATTCAAGCTGATAGAAGAGCAACTTTGACTGAAATAACCACTCATTACAACCGAGGTATGCAGCAAAGCATTTATGAAGCCACAACACGTACAACCTTGAGGCGGATGGGCTACAACAGCAGAAGACCCCACCGGGTACCACTCATCTCCACTACAAATAGGAAAAAGAGGCTACAATTTGCACAAGCTCACCAAAATTGGACAGTTGAAGACTGGAAAAATGTTGCCTGGTCTGATGAGTCTCGATTTCTGTTGAGACATTCAGATGGTAGAGTCAGAATTTGGCGTAAACAGAATGAGAACATGGATCCATCATGCCTTGTTACCACTGTGCAGACTGGTGGTGGTGGTGTAATGGTGTGGGGGATGTTTTCTTGGCACACTTTAGGCCCCTTAGTGCCAATTGGGCATCGTTTAAATGCCACGGCCTACCTGAGCATTGTTTCTGACCATGTCCATCCCTTTATGACCACCATGTACCCATCCTCTGATGGCTACTTCCAGCAGGATAATGCACCATGTCACAAAGGTCGAATCATTTCAAATTGGTTTCTTGAACATGACAATGAGTTCACTGTACTAAACTGGCCCCCACAGTCACCAGATCTCAACCCAATAGAGCATCTTTGGGATGTGGTGGAACGGGAGCTTCGTGCCCTGGATGTGCATCCCACAAATCTCCATCAACCGCAAGATGCTATCCTATCAATATGGGCCAACATTTCTAAAGAATGCTTTCAGCACCTTGTTGAATCAATGCCACATAGAATTAAGGCAGTTCTGAAGGCGAAAGGGGGTCAAACACAGTATTAGTATGGTGTTCCTAATAATCCTTTAGGTGAGTGTATAACTCTGAAATGTACATTATTTTTAAATTTTTGGTAACCTAACCTTTTTTTTTTTTTTTTTTTAAACCTCTGGCAGATTACTGCTTAACTTGGAACCATTTCAGGATATTCACTGGACTTGAACTGCTTAAATTTCAATAAACACTGGAAAAATGGAGGGGTTCTATCACTTTTGACCAATAGTGTATATATTAAACTATTTGTATAATTACCATTGTTTTGTTTTGTATTGAAGTTAGCAATGTAATACAACTGTGGGATTTATTCTCCTCGATAAACCATGCTTTTGCATCCCCTTATTATATTTATATCAACTATTTTAAATGTATTCCAATAGGAAACCTGTTAATTATCTTGTTAATCAATTACAACATTAGTTGCTAATGATAGGAAATCTGTAGATTAACCCATATTAGTAACTGGACTGAAATGAACAGCTGGTCAGTAAATTTTAGATGAATTGTAACCAGTTGAGCTATATAATGAGCAAATAATGTTATAAACTACAAATTCTAGATTATAATAAATTACGGGTAGCATTTTTGTGAAATTACTTCCTAAAAAATATGTTTAAAGCCTACAAAATGTCACCATTTCAGTACAAACTAGTTAAAGAAGACATGAATGAAAGTTAAATGTCAAGGGAAGTATCTGCTTTCCTCAGTGCCTAAAGCCTTCTTAAAGACCTTTCAGCTGCATTTTCTCATGAGTCACCTCTCTAAAGGCCCCAAAGGCACCCAAACCTTCTGCAAACACGGCTTTAGCTGGTAACTCGCTTTGGGAAGAATCCCAAGCCACTAGCAGGTGGAAAAACAAAATCTATCACTTTAATGGCTCACAAAACAAAAAAGGTCTGCAGTGTGTTTGTAAAACGTCTGACTACATCCAGTTCTAATACATTGAGGAAATGTATATCAAAAGTAAATGGTTGTTTTCCGTATTGGAAAACCAGAGATCCCGTTCAAAGGCAATCTGGTTAAAAATTAAGGAGAACACAGATTTTGTTGTCTAAAAGTGGATTCAAAAGAAAAGGAGAACTTTGGCGATTGTTGACATTGCTTCTTGACTTAACACTGAGGTAAAGCAGCGGTGCGCCTATAACCGCCATGCTGGGCAGATTTTCTTTACAGCATTTCTTCTGCTTTCTCAACACAGGGCTCAGTATCAACAGCTTCTGGAGGAAGGGAAGGAGGAGACATTTGAGGAGAGGCGTGTGAGCCTGCTGAAGGCTCAGGTGATGCAGCTGGAGAGACAGGTAACCAGGGAAGCTGATTCAGTCCAATCAAATGTGAACTTATTTGTAGAACCCAAGAGATGAGTCCTTTATTTGCTTCATCTCAGAACGAGCCGTTTGTCCAAGGCACAACATGAACACCGTCTCCACCAGAATTATCTGAATGTCACTCGGACTGGGATTAGGTTAAAAACACAAAGCCGATTGAGACTGAAGTACATTTTCAAATCTTTTAAATTCTGCTGTTTTCTGGCAAACATTTGATTTAAACAATAATTAGTAGATAAGTTGATAAATTCAAATAATTGGTCCGTAAAATACAGCATGACCAAATTTGATTTGATCACCATGCATTTGCATTGCTTACTAATTATAATTTGTGTAGCAATTTACGCTCAAACCAGCTAAAATAAAATGAAGAAAACAAGTCAAAATGTTTGTTACAATGGTGTACCTTTCAGTTTTATCCAGGTAGACAGATCAGATGTGCAGAGGTACATTGTGAAAACATGACAATAAAAAATGAAGACCACATCTGCTTTAGCTGACTTTAGCTGACTCGGAGAATAATCTGTTTTAATGAAATCAATGAAAATGACCATACTGAAGATTTACTGAGGTTAAGATCAGGCCTCTGTGAGCTCAGGTTGGGGGTTAGTAATTTGTTTTCCACCATGACAATTGGCTTATCGCAACATAATGGAAACTTCGGACAGTGACAGAAAGCTAAATATTTTACTATGGTACAGCAAGAGGTTCTACACCCTTTACACTTTAGTTTACAGTATTTCAGAAGGAAGCATCAGCATTAATGACTCTTGGGTAGGAAATACTCAGCACATCCTATGGACTTAAACTTCTCTGTAATAAACGGTACTCATTCAAGTTTCTGTGGCTTTAAAGGAGCCACTTACTTACAGTTTCTCAGTGAATAAAAGAGGATTGTTCAGCATCAGCCTTGCTAGGGAGAAACGTTGAATCGACCCAAATTAATGTATGTATATTATTAGATACAAAGGGATGGGTTCTTGCCTTCTTGCGAAACATCCTGGAGAATGCAGCAGGGAGTGTGGTGAGCATGCATGGTTTTAATGCAGATTCATGTTGACTCAAATTGGCCGCAGCAGGGACTGCCAAGCACAGCAAACCCAAACTGCCTAACATACAGCTGCCATTGTATATTTGCCATATTTTAATAATCAAGGATATTGTTCTTTTATAGCTGGAATTTTCCAGTATGCCATAGAGATAGTGAGATATGTTTGTGGGTATACTTAGGCGCACTGTAAGCCGAGTGTATACAAGGGTTTTCAATGTGTCCCTATCGTGTAAAAACACTGTGGTGCAACATGTTGAGATTTCTTTTTTGAGGCGTTATATTCAAATGTTATGGTCTAAAATGGCCAGTATTGCACATCCTAAAAGCGACATATTTGATCCAGTCCTCAATGTAGTTAAACTTGTCTTTTTCTTTCAAATGTATTACATTTAATTGGACTTACCAAATTTATATATGTAGTACATACCGTTATTGTGTTGAATGTTGTTTCTTCTGATAAAGTTACTTAAGTGCTATTGATGTATTTTGTCCTGTTGCTTATAATGCTTTTCATGCGTGCAGGTGGTCCTGTTGGCAGAAGGACTGAGCTCACAGGCAGCTCGCAGTCTGGAGGTGGAGAACGCTCTTGGTTTCCTCACAGACAGACTGAGGTATTTCTTCAACAGCTTCCCTAAATTAGCTGTAGCTGTGATGTGTGTTTGGCATACTGTGAACTTGAATTTGCTCGGAAACGCCTCTCTCAGTTAAACTGTAAACGATTACAGTAATGTTTTGAGAATGTGGATCCAAATAAGCGCTTCTCCAGTGCTGGAGTTTGGCTGGTTCTCCATTCAGCAAATAAGCATATAAGAAGTCACACACTGTTGTGGACCATGAAGTCAGTGTTAAGGGTTTGAATCGATTTTTAAATTGAAGTTTGGACAACCCCATTCTCGCACCTGATTCCGCCTGGCCCAGCATTAGTGTAGACCTGGCAAAAAATGCACTTTCCCAGCCTTTGTGGCTTTGCCTCACTCCTCCACCCCAAACACCACCCCTGCAGCAGCTCCTTGGCTCATTTGACCTGGTGGCCTTGTCCTCATGGCTGTGTCATCGTTCCCTTAGCGATTCTAGGCCCCAATAAGCTCCATTTACCTTCAGGAAAAGTCTATTGGGGTTGTCCAAACTCCTGAAAGCCTCAATAATGCGGACCCAAGATGAATGGAGAGTGAGGAGTTAATTTATTCTCATCTATAAAGCCCATAAAATTCCTTTGCTGTGTGGTGCTTAGTGCTGATTTGGGTCCTGTCTGCAAGTCTATCCTGTGAGACTTAATTTGTGTCTTCAGTTCAGTAAAGATGTTTAGAAACTCCTCACACTTCTGGTTCAGTCTGCATACTCCACTGAACCAGGCCGGGGCACTGCGAGGCAGGCAGCTGTGGCTGGGCTCCTATGTGGCTCTCTGTGGGTGATGAGCTGAAATGATAAGGTGGATAATAAACTCCATGGTGTGTAAGAGCTCAGTGGGTGTTGTAGCATTGCAATCCAATAATCACTGGTATTATAGTACTTCTATTTAACATAATTTAATTTAGTTATTGTCTATAACTAAGTGAGTGAAGTGATTACCAGCATTAAAAAAACTAAAAACGAAAATAAAAAAATGCGATCAAGTCACGGCTCTGATTCAAACTATCTCTTTATTTCAGGAAAGTGCTTTGTTAATCGAATTTGTCAACTTATGTATTTTATTAATATCTACCCTAATATTTCTACTTTCTTTAGCTGGTAAAATGACAGTTAAAAAAACTCTTAGTTCCCTAGAACTTCCTTTCAAGAAAACAAACAAACAAAATCAATAAACTAATCTTCATTGTGTATTAAAGTTTGAAAGTATGAAGTATGATATTATTTTAAGGGTCTTGGAATCCATATAGATTTTCATTCATAAATGCTTATTGTGCATCATGGATTTTCTAGATTGCACTGTAATTCCTACCTGTGTTTTCCTGCTGTTTGTTTCTCAAACAGAGCACTACTTAGCGTTGAGAGTTATTCTCCAGAGGTCTCCATTACACGGCCAGAGCTCACCCAGCTGATTGAGACGTGTGGAGAGATCAGGCAGAAACTGCACAGAAACAACAAGGTACGGCAGTTAAGGGAAATAGAGCTCAGGACTTTTGATCACTTTTAGCAAGAAAATATTTTTTTACCTACAGATATATAATATGTACAGTATGTGTGTGTGTGTTTATACATACATAGGCTAGTAAGCATTTTCCAATAAATAGAACCTGAATTAGTATTTTGCAAAGGTGAAAAAGATCAGTGAACGATCCTTAAATCTGAAGGTAAAAGATGGCAGCATTGTTTGGACAATTTTAGGAAAAAATCAGAATAAAGTTAATAACCAGACAATATTATATATGTATCTGTCTCCCATTAACATATATAGAATTTCTCATGCTGAACACTGGTATTCCAACCTCCTCATCTGGATTAGTGGGACATATCTGGTTTAAATGTTATTTTTTCAACCCCTTCATGTTTCAGAATTTAACTAGAACTGTTTTTTGAAAGGCATCTCTCCATCTGCTTTGAAGTGCCAGCTGAGTATCATCTGCTAAGGCAGCTTTATCTCACACTTGCTTCAAACAGAAATGAATCAAACATGCCTAATATAAATTAAAATACTGGCGCATGCCACTGAAAGTGGGAACAACGTAAACGGGAACTGTGAAAGACCTTTAGATTTACAAGCATGGGCATTTATGCCAGTCCAATCAAAGTACCGACTAAAAACCTTACTAGCCCTCACATGGCTTTTTTACATCCTGTATTTCAGCATTCGTGATTAGGGAACCTGATCGTGTCCCCTCTGTAATGTCCCGCTGTACCGGATTTAAAAAGCTTCAGGCGTGTGAACTTTCTCAAATGTGCTTTACTGTTTGGTGGATTTTTTTAATTACCCTTGTGATGAGATAAAACACCAGAAGGCTCAAAACCAACAGGGCTCTACAGCTACTTGGTATGTAAATGTTCTTCTCTCAGAAAACAACTGTTTCATTGTTTTTAGTTGTTTGCACACAAAAAATTAGTGTTCTCCACTTCTTGTAAGGAGATGGTGATCCTTCATGCCTCAGATACTTGTAACCTTTTAAGCTCGGGGAACACAAGCTGATTGTTTCCATTAATGTCATGGATTTCCTGTGTGCAGTAATAGGAGGTGTATTTTTGCTGGGAAATTTATTTGCCTTGACTTATTTTGTCTCTGGTTATCGCACTGTATCTGGCAGTGCACTATCCCCACCCCCCATTGCCTGCTGGTTCTCTGTTGAATTGGGAGCCAAGGATGATGTAACACTTCTATCTGCTAGCTAATAACATGCCACAGTGATAGAAAGTCCTGTTAAATAATAGCCAAGGCCTTATTACGCACTTTATCATTTGCTTGCTCACAGACAATCTTGTATACCTGTCAGAACAAAGTAATGGGATCATCTTGAGAGATATCCTGTTTTGTGTGAGCTCCTGTTCCCATCAATAAGAACTGTTTCATATCTTTAATAGACTTAACTTGGTGGTTTTCTCTTTCTCACAGTAATGCACACAAGCATTTGAGCAGAGAATGCAATGCCCTACATTGTGACACTAAAAAACATGGGAGAACGTGTTGGGCAATTTGAGAGGGGAAGGCCTATTCTCAGTGGAGCAGGCCAGCAACCTCTTACAAATACCAGATCTTTAAATTACTTGAAATCCAAGGCTAGTAAGTATAGTGAAATCATGGTAGAGATGAAAACCATAGCAAAGCAAAATCAATGTGTTGTGTAACCAAAGGAAAACTGCCACGTCACCATATATACTGTATTTTCTGAGGGGTGGTGTGCATAACACTTTTTGGAAATAACCACCCCACACCCAAAAAATAAACCTCAATAAAACAAAATAAAGTCAAACAATTTATTAAAAGAAACATTTCACAGCACCCCCTGCTAAGACTTCTGCCTGCAGCAGCTGTTTAGTAAGTGCAAAATTGCCCTTTTCTTTTCATATTATGATCAATTTCCCATCAGTCTTAATTTAAACTTAAAAACCATCTGTCATGCAAGTCAAAAGACAAGTAGCTGCCAACAATGGGTTTGCTGTGTTAAGTGCATCAAACCCCAAAGCTGGAACCCTTGCTCTCCAGGGCTCTCTTGCCTCCCACTAGTCCCTCACCCCTGTCTTGATTTATTAGAAATGTGTTTGTTGATTTATGTCGGACAAGTTTAAATACGGCTGAGTGGAGCACGCATAATGCTCTTAATTGATTAATTGCACCAGCCATCTATGGTGAATGTGGTTCTAAGACTAGTCAAGTGAAATGACATAGAGAGAAGGAGTGTGCATGGATTGCTTTTGTTGTACTAAGACCAGCTTCAAGCATCCAGAGTAAGTAATTTCCTTTATTTCCCTTGCCAGTAGTGTTATTGTTTTTGCAACACAGTGCAATAACCTTCCTCTTGTCTGAAACTACCAGGCACCAGCTAGATGCATTATCTCGTGCCTGACTACTCATTGTAATTATAAAAATCTCCCTACTGACCAGCTTTGGCACTGCTCTCTAAACAATCCAGAACAATCAGGTTTTTTAGACTTACAGGATAATATTTACATCCTCATTGTCACATTGTGGTGCTTTTGTCTCTACCATTCCTCCTTTGTGCTGGTTGGGTGGAACACATCTTTCCGTTGGGAGTCAGAACCTAATTCTTGCATGTGGATGAGAGCAGCAGTACAGCAGAACAGCATTGCGTCATGTTCATCGTGAATTCTTTGTCAATTAACCGGGGTGACCCTATTCTGACATTCTTGAAACAAAACCAGAAAGGCTGTGAATACACATGCTCGATCTGTGATAAAGATGTGGGTCACACCTCACAGTAATGGCCATGGATTCTCTATTTAATTATTTCATGAATTGCATACATATAAATAACCCTGGGTCAGGGTTCTGATGGTGGCATAGTGGCACTGTGCTTAGCGCTGTGGCGTTTGCATGTTCTCCCCGTGTCCGTATGGTTTTCCTCCGGGTACTCTGGTTTCCTCCCACCGTCCAAAGACATGCAGGTTAGGTTCATTGGCAATACTAAATTGCCCTGTAGGTGTGTGTGTGTGTGTGTGAGTGTGTTGCCCAGCGATGGCCTGGTGTCCCATCCTGGGTGTAATCCTGCCTTACGCCCTATACCTGCCAGGATCAGCTCCGGCTTCCCCGGGACCCTCTCTAGGATAAGAGGTCTTGAAAATGGATGGATAGATGGGTCAGGTTTCTGGATTAAGGTTACAGACTAGTCCTGGAGCTGGGGCTTGTACAGAAGATGAACTTTAGAGCTGAGAAGATGAGCTATTTATGTGTTTATCCTGTGTTATTCATGAAGGATTTGATTAGGAATCTTGGCCCATTTATTGTAGTGTTACTGAAGTTTGTAACCGTGATATATGACCACTTATCCCTCCACCTGCACTGTATTTGAGTAGTCAAACAATGCTGCAATTCCTCCTTTTGTCCAGGAGGAGGTCTTGGTGGCTCTGGGAGACCTTACTTTCACCGTAACTATTTACCCATGAGATAATAGCACGCAAAAGGTATTGCAGCTCGTATGAAAAAATTTGGTCTGTGTTTTCAAGGCTTATTAAACTTTGTCTGCCTTTATTTATTGGCCTGCACAGACTCAAACATGCATCCATCATCATCTGAATGCAGATTCATACACAGCTCTTTGATGTAGGGGATGCAAAGTGTGCCAAGTGGTTAGCACTTCAGTGGGGTATGTTCCACAAAATGGGGCACTTGGGGGCGCGGGGGATGGGGCATGCAGCAATGAATCTGCAGAAAGTCTTATGACACTAATGGCAAACACTTGCTTCTCAGTTGCAAGACTCACTCTATATGTCTGCCACTCTGTCTGCGTTTTTAACCAGATAATTCTCACCACGTCTGCCTGCCGTTGCGCCTGTGTTTGTGTGACAAGCGCTAGATCTGCCTCTCAGTGAGGTTTGGCTCCTCAGGCGAGAAAGTTTGTATTTTTTTGGACCAACGTGCTTCTTCTTGCCTGCCAACCATCCATATCATTGCATTTCTGATTAAAATAGTAAAATCTGTTTGCTATTATGTATTGTACTGTAATAATTTTTTAAGCGTAAGGATTGGTTAGTCTCTTTGTTTTGAAACCTATAACACATTTCTACTTCTTCCTGATTTGATGTGAAAGTATCTATTGTACATACATGCCGACAACACAGGTAACTCCCTTAGCTGTGAATCAGGACATACATTCAGACACAGCACTTTTGATAGCGAGCTTCCATGCGCCGAAATAGCAACTGGTTCTTTGGGTCAGTGTAATCGTAGGACATCTAGCAGCGCCTGGAGAGTTTGTGAGCGGGGGCTTAACCTTCAGTTGCTTCACATTCTCTCATCTGAGTGGAGAGGGAAGAGCCTTATTTGGCTAGCAGCTTGTGCTGGGATTGCTGGTGCTACTCCATCTGGGTTTCATCAGATAAATGTTATGGCTTGTTAAAATCACACACTGCGTCAAAGAGCCCACAGATTTGTACTGAGACCAAAAGAAAATTTTTTTTTTTTATTTTTTGTGTGCCTTTTACATAAAAAAGTAATAATCATAATGGTATGTTGCTATTACGGCAGTGCTCATTGTGCAAGGTGATGAGGATGACTGCTACAGACTCCTGCCAAGTAGTATGGAATGAACAACACTAACATGATTACTTTCTTATTTTTGTTTATCACTTCTATTAATAGGAAGCTTGTTCCTTCAAGAAATACATTGCGATACCTGTCATGTCACTTTGTGTTGTCCAGTTACAGCGTTGTCCAACTTGTGGTATCCTGTTTTATCTTATTTTAAATGTTTGAAGATAAAATGTAATGTAATCGAATTTACTTATGGCTGTGAAGCATAAAAATACCACATAGCATTTTACTTACTTGCTCTCTCCTGAGGAACCCGAGCAGTTACATTTCTAATCAAACCACACCTTTAAAATATATATTTTTTTAAATAGGGGTGTTGAAGAGGCAATGTAATAGTTGGATTTAAGACTTAATAGTGGTCCCATTTTCTCATATATATTAAATACCAAAAATTATTTGATGTGGTTGTGTGTGAGGCTAGCTGCTGTTTGATACAAAGTTATAAGCTGCATATGATGCTTAGTTTATGTTGGTAATTTGGAATTCAAGAAGGACATTTGAGCCAGCAATCTCTCCTTTGTTATGATGTTAAAAAAATGAAAGAGAAAAACAATTTTGGGGGAATCATAGCTGTGAATTCAGTTGATAATTAATTATCGGAAATAAATAAATTATTATTCTGCTTGCATTGAAGACTGTTTCATTGCCCTAGATGCCTTCAGGGTTATACAGTTCAGAAATCAAGGCATCTGTGTTATGAATACATGATTTGTTCATCTCCTTTAAGACTGGCTTTGGTTGTTCGTTCTTTGCTGTAGTTGTGAAGCTGGTTTATGTTCATGTGGAAAACTCAAAAGAAAGATATTGAAAAAAATAATTCACTGAAAAATAAAAAAAGCTTTTTAATGACAGTGCTACATGTGCCAAATGGATGTATGTTTGTTCGTTTAAAGTAAGTGTGTGCACGAGGTATAAAATTAAATAGCTGAAGATCAGTGTGAAATGCAGCAAGTCCAAGGTTACCAGGGTCAGGTGTGTAGGTTTTTGGGCACAGGAGTTGGAGAGTTGTAGGTTTGGGCTCTGAGCGTGTCTATAAAATGTAATTGCTTGGATTAATTGCTTGTACGCAGCAGCCCTTTGTCTGGAAGTCATCAAAAGCAGACCTGCTCTTGAACCTGAACAGAAGCCAGAATTGTACCATGTCAGCTGTGTGTGGATCGCTGTAATTACCTCACAGAGGCGAGGTGGTTATTAGATTAAAGGAAAAATAAAATTGCAGTAACGTATTTCAAACCTAATTTGTTCTGTCTAAGGTTACTATTCTTCCATTTTGCTTCATGAGCTTTCTGTCTCTCTCTTTTGTTTAACACTGAGTTATGTTATGCTAAAATACATTTTTACAACCTCAAATCTGCTGACATAGCATACCTAGCTGTAACCTGCCAGTGATTTGTTTTGTGTCGACTACGTTGACTATGACTCACAAAGTATTCTCCTGAGCTATACAGGACTCTGTGAAGTTCAGCTTCTACTAATGAAAAACAAAAGCATATTAATTTAAGTCAAAGACAAATTATTCCTGGATGGCTGTAGACAAGCATTTTCAGCTTTAATACAAACTCAGTTTAGAGTTATCTTCTATATCTGTCAGGCCTGTCTGTCTCTCTGTCTAAGTCTGACCGTCTGTCCATAAATGCATCTGTCTGATCAGACACATTTCTGCAGTGAATAGCAGAATGTAAAAAGCATGGGAGAATGCTGTTCTGATCAAAGAAATTCCTGGTCCGATGCTGAGCTGTACTGCACTTGTGTCAGCTTGTTCCAGAAGGTGTCACCAAATTGTAGTTTTCTTAATAAACAAATAAATGCCAAAAAGGCTTATGGAAGACTAGTCTTATTCATGTAAGAAAACACTACTGTGGAAGTGTGCTGAAGACACAGGGTTAAAGCCCGGGGGAAATGTCTGTGTTTTCTATTTTCTATGCAAGAAAAGTACTCCAACAAAAAGATCCTTTCTGAAGTGTTTTTATTGGCTCGCATTTCTCTCAGCTAGCTGGTCTAGAAAACATGTAATTTGTGGTCTCAGTTTATCTGGTTGAACTGCAGTGTGTGATAAGGAGAGGTTAGATGGGTCTGTAGATGTGCTCTTGAACAGCTGCTCTATGGGGCTCGTGCATGCGCTGTCTGTCTTTCATGTACTGAGGAACATACAAGAACCTTTCGCTTTGCATACATCCAAATTCAGACTTGGTTCTCAGTTATGAGAATCGATTGGGAGTCCTGCAACATTGCTGCAGAATAAAGAAGTACTTTTTCCCCCCGAGCCAACTGTTCCCTTATTTATCTTGTCTTCTTACATTTATCTTGTCTACAAACCTCATAAAAGATTATTCAACTGCAGCACTTGGGAAATAAATTTTTAAAGGTCAAACTAGAGCTAACTGTAGCGAGCATTTTCTACAGAAACCAGAGCAAGTGGCAAAATAAACCAGATTGCTTTTAATGCACTGCTTGAAGAGCCAACTTCTGGAGCCCACTTTAACATGCCTTTCTTTATATTTATCAAGATTGACCAATTAGATATAATTAGAAACTTGTTTTACACTTTCTTTCCAGGAATGATCAGCAGGGATTTTCTTATCTCCATAGAAACTCCAATAGTAAAAAGCACCAAAAAGGTCTATCCATCCCTGCTGTACAACTATTATATTGGCTAGAAATAAAATTTGTAAAATTTTAACTTGCGCTTCAAATAATGTTTTGTATAAAAGAAGTGCAAATGGGTTAAGCCCCTATTTACATTTACTGTGTCTTTCAATTATGCTATTATTTCATTTAATACTTGTACATTTCTGATTTTGTAAATGTTTTCACTAGGTTGTAAATGTTATAGGTTGCGTTCTTTCAATGACTTTCACTTCTGTAAACAAAAATGCACACTATGATTATTTGAGTTTCATACTGAATGTGTAGGGGCTGATGAAGGTATTTTATCCTCAGTAGTCCTGCTGTGCTGTTTTTGTTTAAATGAGGGTATAAGCACCTCTGAGATAATTAAATGGTGAGGGGGGACCAAAACCAAGATTCTTTGTCTATGGAAATTCAAAGAATGCCAAAGAAGCCTGATAAATCTTTAAAAGATGAAAAAGAATTGAGGATGGCTGAGTTGCTGCTGCCATCACAGTCAATATTAGGCATAGAGAATTGACTGGATTTTAGGTATTTGATCATGCTCCTTTGGCAGGTTTCCCTTTGTTAAAAGGAGTATGGGGGGGATAATCAGATTTTCAAGAATATCCACAGTTTCTTTTTATTTGTATGTGTGTGTGTGTTTCTTTGTGTGTACATATATATGTGTGTGTATGAGAGAGAGAAAGTGTGAGTGAGTATGTTTTTTGTGCCTCCATACTGTCCAGAGTTTGATATTGTTATTTTATTTTTATTTTTTTATATTTTATTGCGGGCCTCTGAAAGACCAGGGAGTAGAGCAAAGATGCACTTTTTTTTTCTTTTGTAATGAGGGTCCCTGCAGGGCAGTGTAGCAGTGACTGTATGAATTGGAAAGAAGCAATATTACCTGTGAAGAAGATACTAGATTGTAATTTACTAGAGGGGGATTGGTTGACATCAGTAACCTATGTTCACCAAGCCTGAGTGGTTTATAAATGTCATTAGAACCCCTAGGGTGAAAGATTGTCTTTCGTGCTACTCTCAGGTTTAGAACATATTACTTAAAGAAAAAAAAAGGACTTGCATGTGTGTATATATATATATATATATTTTTTTTTATTGAAGGTACAAGAATATATTGTATACTTTCTGTATGATATCTTAGTATCTTGCACAAATGTAATATTTCCACTGGCATTATTGGCAGCTTCAATTGTCCTGTTGGGTCTTTGACCCTTCTCTTTATTTCATTAATCATATTTACATTTGTATTTCTAGTTTTTGTAAGTAAGCAATTTGGCCTGCAGCAAATACCTCCCTCATTCATAAGTGACATTACAGAGCAACACATTTTCTGATTTTAGTTTTTGGTTGATCACTTGGGAATTCCTCCCATACAGCAAATACCAAGCTTTGTGTTGTCTTGGCTGAAGTCAAGAAGAGAAGTAAGGAGAATTGGTCTTTTATTACATTGGGGGGAAAAAAGAGGCAAAGGGAGTAATTACAACCTTCACAGTATATTCATTTTCAGATTGTACAGCTGTTATCAACTATTTAACAGTTGGCCTGACATCTCATCGTTTTGTTCCTTTTTTTCATGAAAATATTATATTATTCATTTTGAATTAATGATTAACCCCTTCTTCACACTCAAATGAAACAGAATACAAAGCACTATAATTGATCTTTTCAAATGTAAATGGCAGGCTGTTTAGAAAGCACATAAATATTAAGCTTCAGCGATTCAGTAACAAATATCTGATTAGAAACCCAACAACATGTAGTGGTAGTGTCAAGAACTGTCCAGGAGATGTTATTCCTGAAAGGGGGTGCTGTGTTTTGGATTTGTCCAGAACAGGGTAAATCTGTTTTGTTTCTACTGTTAAATATTCAGTAGTTTTGGCTGGACAGCCTTTGGTCATCCCACTGGATCATTTCAGTGATTTTCTACTTTTTGTTTCGCCTGATCTCTTACGCCCCCAGGCACAATTTGGCAGCATGACGTTCCTTCTCTCTGCCAATCCCAAGGGCGCGGGCACGGGCACAACCTACAATGATGGAGTTTCACTCGCTGGGTGCGTAAAGCAGGCGTTGATTTGCAGTGTGAATAGTCTTGCTAAGTTTATAACTCTGGGGTTGGGGGGTACCAGGGGATCTTTTATTCTCTTTCTCCTTCTTTAACTTATTTCGTCCCCTTTGAACAAATGTATGTTTATTACTTTAAAATATTTTAATATTTTTTCTAGTGTCAAAGGTTCTGCAACTAAAAACACATGTATTCTTATTTTTAGCTCAGTAAACTTAACTTCCTGCCATCTTTGTGCTTCACCTTTACTATTTTTAAAACATGGCAATAATAAAATTAATAATCTAAGGTCAATGTTTTTTCTTAACTTATTTATAACATTTTCTAGCTGTCAGTCACCTTTAGTGTTGGAGAATGTCCTAGTGTAGAATTACTGTGGGTAATACAAAGCATTTGATTTTGATAAATGGAGCAGTGGTACTTGCTGTCAAGTTTTTATATCAAAGTGTCTTCTGGTATTTGTCTTCTTTTTTTTCTGTTGTTTCATGTAAATACTCAGGTGATGGTTGGCAGGTAGCATACAAAAATAGATGTCCATCCTCCCTACTCGCCACCACACACAAGCACGCACGCATGCACATGCACACACACACGCGCACACACACACACACACCTCTGCTAGCTTCTACATGACAGCTTTCTGGCTGATCCCAAGCCTGCTGAGAAAGAGTTTGGGAGATGGGTCTCTGGAGCAGTGGTTGCACCAGCGTAGATCAGAGGTACATGCCAGATGGTAAACTTGGCACAGGTACAGGAGGTGTAAAACTGGCTCTCATTCCAGTCAGCTCATCATCCGTCACAAAGTGGCAGCAGCAGATGAGAAAGGAGACCCGCAGTGGAGAGGAAATGGTGCTCCTTTTTGGCAGTTGCATAAGCATGAAAGCATTCTGTGGTGCTGATTTGGGTACAAATTGCATGCCTTTTAAAAAGAGTACTCCCTCATTAGGTGTGTGATTGTTCTTTTTCTTCTCTTCAGGTCTAACCCCCCTCTCCCCCAGTGCCTGAAGGTGTGTCTCCTGAGTTAACAGACTTTCCCAGAGTGTGTTAGGATTATACAAATATCAATGGTTTGTCTTGTGCTCAGCTGTAATCATGAAAGTATAAATCACGCAGACCCATGCACATAGCATATGCACAGCATTCGCAAAACAATTATTTGTGGGTTCTCGCTGGATTCCCAAGTGGCTTGTTCTAGAAAAGTCTGTGCGCAGAGTCCAGGATGAGGTCTGGAAATCACCAGGTCAGATCCAGGCTGTGTTCCCCTGGGGCTGGGCCTGGGCCTCCCTGCTGCGGCAGCTCAACACAGTGAGCACTAGAGTGGCTGTGGCTTTTATCATAGCTTGTGTGTCACCAGTTTAGGATAGGAAAGCGACTGTGGTACGCAAAGGGGAAACCTTTAGAAATGTATGATGAGATTTCAACTCTGTGTAGCACTGCATAGTAACTGGTACAGTTTAATACTACAATGATAGTCTGTTTTTGAGGAGGGAGTTGGAGGGGATGGACAACAAAACAAACTGATTTACAGTCCCTCTGCGGGAGGAAAATGAAAACAAATGACTAGGATGTTTATTGTAAAGGAAAACCAGCTGCTTCAAAACTGAATTAGAGGGGCTAAGGCAGATCAGTGAGGGACTCTGCTGAGTGTATTTATTCCTCTCAGTTTATCTGGGAGGCTTCTTTCCTATTAATTGCTGACCTTGTGCAAGGACATGTTTTGCCACCAATAATAAAAACACAGGGATTGCTGCTGTGGGGTTAATGTTGGAATCAGGCAAATTAACTTGGATTGCTAGCCTGAGTCACTGTCTGCATAAAAATAAAAATAAAAAGATTAATGGCAGCATTGCTTTTAAGTTTTTCAAAATATGACACATGTTGAGTATTTAGAGCCATTGATCATTGCTGTATTTATTCTGCGGTTGAGACAGTGGTGCTGGGAAAGGGACACCTTCTGAAATGGGATACTTCTGGAAGGCGTTCTTGCCATGTGTCTGAAGACATTATGGGGAGCGATGTGCCAAAATCCACTTTTGCCTTAGCTTCTACACTAACGATCTTTCTAAACTTGTTTATTTGTTTTTGTGTATTCTGTTCATTTGAATCATTTGTTTTATGCTTTAAGACTACAGGATTTTCCCCCATAAAATGATATAGATTTAGATTTCTATTTAAATTGTATCAAATTTAGTTACAGCATGGCAGCACAGAACTGTTGTTCAACCCTGTCTGTCTGAATAGGGCAATACAAGCAATAAAATATTGTCAGAAATGCAAAAACTAAATACAGCTACTGGAATATTACTGCAATTTGCTGAAGCTGAACAGCAGTTTACGCAGGACTGAGTATGAACATCTTTGGTATTTTCCTTGGTGGCCTGAACACAGCCTTTAATATTCAGTGTCTACTCTTTACATACCACATAATCAAGCAGAAAATCAACACATTGTCAAATTTCTGTTTGTGTCGCTGTTTGGAAGTGGCTTAGTTAATATTATATGCAGCAGATGAGGTGGATTGGCTTTTGTGCTTCAAACATACGAGTCCCTGGCTGGGTCTGTGGCCCAGCTATCCAGAGACACTAAGTGGCTCATGAGCATATAACATTATCTGATTCAATGCTGAGATATTCCAGGGAATTAACTTTGGCATGTAGTGTGCCACTTGCATCCAAGACCACAGTCTCCACAGCTGGAGACTGAATATGATTTAAGTGACAAAGATGGGTATTTGTCATTTGAAAGTTTAAAGCTGTTCCCCAGGACTTCTGAATTAACAGATTTAAACTGTGCTGGCTTGCTACTTAGTATGCATGAGCCTAAGGCATAATCAGTGCTCATTGTATGGTCTTTCTATTACAAACTGGGATCTGGCTGCCAGTGAATTCCTCTCAGAAATGATGAGGCAGTGAGTGAGTCTACCTCATTCCATAGAATAACTGGGATCACCTTTCAGAGTGTTAAAAAGTATTTTTCATAATTTTGTGTTATGTAAGCCTTTTGGACCGATAATTAACTATACAAATGGGTATCATCTCAGTGACCAAATCAGTACTTTAAAGCTACACGTCATAGCAATAAATTGTCTACTTAAGGAAGCAGTTTTGGGACATATTATATTGATATTTTGAATACTATTCTGTTAGTCAGGAGAGCTCCTAAATCGGTTATTCACAATCTGCAATTAATTACAAACTCTCCACGTTTAGCTCCTCTGTGTCTTCATCAAAATATAATGCATGTGTGTTCAGATAGGTGTGAGAAGTATAACTGTTTGCCTCTTTTTCACACACAGCCCCCATTGTCCTGCAGTATGTAGATTTGTTTGCCATATTGGCATGGAGTTAACTGCCAGTTATTCATTCAGACACACAATTGCAACAAACATGTCATAAACTTTCATGGTGCCTTTAATGTTAGTCCATTCCAGCATTTGTATACATGCAAAAAATATGCATTTTGTAGTTTCCTTGCATCTAGTCAGATTAGTTTATGCCAGAGTCTGCAGTTTAAAATAAACATCTTTCGCATCACAATGGTTTGCAAAGGGGTCAGTCACAGGCAAGAATGTCTCTCTAGTGGTAATGGAAACCATACATGACAAAGGGTTCATGTCTGGTCTCCTTCCTTTTGGGAATAATGTGCATGACATGGAATATTTGTAGACAATTGGGCATTTTAAGGAAAGATGCTGTGCTCTGCTTTCTAACAATAAAAAACCTGGATCCTTTTTGCATCTATGGGTAAGCACTGCAACACAAGTTATTTTACTGCTCCTCATGAATATTGTGATTTTCCATTTTACAATGACATATTGCTAAGTTCACAGTGCAAGTTTAGCAATGATTGGACAGGGTTTTATATTGTTCTGATGAAAGCACACCTTGAGTATTGTGTTCATTCCACCCCACACTTCTTTGAAGTACAATATGAAAGGGTAAAAAGTTCAGAACACAGAAACAATGCTAATCTCATGGGAAAGGAGAGCGGCTATAAGGACAGGTGGAAAGATCTAAACATTTACAGCTTTGCAAGAAGATGGGGTTAGAGGAAGGTTATCAAAGTTTTAAAATCTTCAAAGGAATCAATATGGGAAATGTCAATTTCTATACCCTTTCTTTCCCGAGTGTAGGAAACGTGATTAGAGACCACAGACTGGAAACCAAGCAGTGTCAGAATTGGCACTGAGGTTAGGATGTATTCTTCAGAGAAACAGGATGAATTCCTCACCACCTAGTTATGTTGTCAGTTCTGATATTGCAGGACTATTTCAGAGCAGATTGGATTCTGTTTCGAGATGCAGTGGCAATGAAGGGGAGCAGGGAGATGTAATGGCCTTTCTACGTTCTGTGTCTTTCTTGTATTCTCCTTCAAATGGAAAACATCTGTTGGCACGCCAACTGTACTTAATGTGTGTGCATCCTTCTGAAATGCAAATGGTATACCTGAGGGGTGTCTGCTGATTAATTGGAGTCAACACGATAATGAGGCCGTGACTCCTAATTCTGTTGTAAACCAGGTCACTAATTGGAATGCAAAAAGCCCTGCTGAAAAAAGCAAATAAACACACAAACATGGGGAGACTTCAGTTGCCGGACTGACAGCGCCTTTTGGGGTAAATTGCATTGAAAAGATAGAAACAAACAGATGTGGTACTGATGTTAAAACAAAGTAGAGTCTGTGCATCTCTACAGTGTCAGGTGTCTCAGTGCCAACATACTTAGGCCAAGTGTGTGATTAATAATGGCATTGCACGAACGCCTTGGGTGCACCTTTAAAGCCCAGGCTTGTGTAGCACCCATATGCTGCCCTTATTAGTTGATTAGATCTGAAAGAATCTTTTTTTAAATGATTCCTTCTTATTGGATCTTAAAATTAGAATGTCTTTACTTCCTCCAAATCTGTTCCTTCTCCAGTCCTTACAATTCATAATGACTCCCAAGAGGAATCATAGTCTGTACAGTAAGGGTTTAAAAGCCTGTGATTTCTGGCTCAGTGAAAAATGCAGTCTGGATTTGTGTGCATCTTGCAATTGAGACAGATGATGAGACTTGTCGCGGGGGATTCATGAAGTCCAGACCCCATGCAGTAACTGTCTGCTTCTACTATGGGGGGTGGGGGGGGACATTGTTCTGTTTTCTAATGATAAATGTTGTCATGTGGTGATACCGTGTACATTTACATGTAAGCAATCATACATTATTGCTGTAATATCTTTACAATGTATTCAGTATCTTGTTCAGATGCCAATATGTGTACCATTTCCCTTTGTTGTTTTGAATTGCAGCCCTTTTCCGTCTGCGGCTTTCAGAAAGCCACTACGGTGCAAAGCGCGCTCCGATATTCATTTCATCCGCTGCCTTTCCCTTTCTTCCCAAATCTATTGTTGTAATGATAAATGCTGCACTTAAGCTTTCTCGCATTATTCCTCTGTTACATGTTCCCATTCATTTTGATTGCTGACTGCAATTTCACACCAGATTGAATAGCTTTTCAAATGCTCGCAAGCGCCGCACCAGAAAGCAGCACAACTCTGTCAGCGTTATGGAGAGAACGTTATAATGTTATGCCTGTGTAAGTTATCCCAGTAATTAGTAGCGCTATTGTAACTTCCAGCCATATATATCTAAGATGGAAGCTGGAAGCAGTAATTCAAGGAGCCTTTGTGCTTGCCTGTATAGGTGTTACATGTATGAGTTATCCTGCTTAAGAAAAAAAAAATGTTGGAAAGCTGGAAGGACTAAAACAAACAGTTTCCACTGAAACCTGTTAAGAAACCTGTAGTCTACCTGTAATGCTGATAAAACATCTTGACTTTTCTGTTCTGTACATCTAGGTGACCAGTGTGGAGAACCTATCTATGCCATGGTTATTGTCTGGAAGAAATTTTACCAAAGAGCCCATAACCCTACTGGATCTTTGCTATGGGAAGACAAATAACCTGAACCTTCAGCAAGTGGTGAGTCCAGTTAATCGAAGGCCCCTGAGCAGTATTTCTCTGCTGTCAGCTTGTGCCTGTATTTTAGCACCAGATCAATCATTGGTTAGGTAAGCAGACAGGTTCTTTTGAGCAGAGACAAAGAGTGACAGATTCGATGCCATTGCATTGTGTGCTGCACCGCCTTTTAACAGGTAAGCTTTCCATTCTCCCCAGACATTTTCTTTCCTCCTGCTATTGTATAATTTATTTGCCCTATATATTAACTATTGCATACACACATGAAGACTGGGTAGATAGAGAAATTGCCTGATATAAATTGATACCAGTGAAGAATTCAATTTATTTTGCCATCTTTTAATTGAACTTATTTCAATCTAGAATACAATGGGTAATGGGATTTTTTTGTGTGTACTGTACATTTTTTCCAGCGTACCTCATTGCAGGGAACAACGGAAGCCTTTCAGTTAAGTGTCAGCCAGTTTATAATATATTATTTAACTTATTTAACACCAGTCAGAGACTCTATTAAAATAGCCTCTTTAAGGATTCATCAGGGAACATAATTTTCCTAATTGAAGGGATTTCCAGAGAGCTCCTGACTTTGAAGAGTAATGCTGGATGTTTTTTGATGCACAGCTTTGTAATAAAATGAGAGCTGCTGGGCAGTTGTCTCCAAACACCTCCGACAGGCTCTGTGTTCCTGACCCCTGCGTTTGGGACCACAATCCCAGAGATGAGCACTGCCCTCGGCTACAGGGGTGATTGTTCTTTCCGGTTTATCTGGGCAGCCCCATCTGGTCTCGCTGTGGCCCGGCTAACGAAATCTGAATTCTATTGTTTCCATGGAATGAAAGGCTGCTGTTTGCAAGCAGGGCTCCTGTTAAGGGAGTAATTGCTGTTGGCAGATGTAGCATTCATCTGGGCAGCAGCAGTTTCACGTCTGAGCAAGGTGTGCTTGTGGCATGGGTAAGGGGAGGCAGTGCTGCAAGTCACACATGCATACACACGAACAGTGAGCTTCGACAACGTCTGTGCTCAGATTCATGAAATACACTCGTGGGGAACCATGGCAGCAATCTTGAAATGTTCAGAAAAATGGTCAGTCAGTACTACATTCAGACAAACTTAAAGCTGGTCTCTTCAGTAGTCTTTTGGTGTAGATCATAAAACTAATCGAAAAAGCACCTTTAAATAAAAAACAAGGACAAGCACATTTAAAAAAATATGTTTTATTATTATTTTTTATTATATTAATTATTAATTCTCCTCCTGTTAAGCACAGGGGGGTGTAAGTATGTCACACAAATATTTGCTTCAAACCCACAGAATGTGCTTAACCCATTTAGAAACCTCACTCTCCCAACTTGAACCATTTTCTTGTCTCTCACGTGCCTAAGAGATTATTACAAATCCTTTGACACTGTCTGAACAACACTTCAAATTCTTACAATTTAAGAATCTCCAGAGTTAATTTTCTTTATCTTTATTCAGAAAGGCTTTGGAGTCTCACTAGTACTTAAATGCGTTTAATCCTGTTTTCGTGAAAGGAAAACTTGACTGTTCACTGTGGGCTTTAAGCTTTTCACATGTGGTCATTTCAAGTTGCAGCCATGAATGTGAGTCAGTGTTCATTAAAGCAGACATGTTAAATTGGCTCTATAATTACTGCCACCTTTGTGTTAAATCGGGACAGCTCTAATTAGGTACTGAATAGTAAATTATGGTTGTCCTCACTATAGTCTATATCAGATCATTGCATTATAATGCTGAATTTATTGATAATTAATTTACCATTCAAAGAGATGTGGAGCAGTAATCACTACAGTGAATAAGATGCTGTCTACAGATACTTCCAGGGACCGCAGCCCACTCTTCCTGAAAATCTGACGGTGTTTTCACCAGAGCAGATTCTCTTCAGAATCCCTTGGGACTACCTCAAAGCAGTTTCCTCTCATTGAAAAGGCTTCAGGCAGTCAGTAACTTGAATTACCTTTAGGCAATGCAAGCTGCTGCTGCATTTTCAAGAGCTGTTTTTCCTTTGAGTGGAGAATAAACTTGGTGGAGTTTTAAAGGGACCAGGCGGTATCCTTTTTTGTCTGCATATCTTCGCGTGCTTCTCTTTGGTTTCCTGGCTGTACTTTCAAACAATCCTCCTTCTATGTTTTAAATACATATTTTGCTAATTATTCCAGTCGGCGCTTCCTTCGGCGTCTTCTTGTTCTTCTTCTAAATATTTTAAAGATTGTTTCAGGTTTCAGGAATTCTGAATTTCTGTGGAAGTGCACTTTCTGATGACACAGGGCACAATTGAAAAGGCATCTCTTGTGGACTGTACAGTTAATTGAGTCACCTAGTTATACTGGATTGTAGTTACTACCTGTGCATTAGCTGTTCTTCATTTATTTTTTTTGAGGAAAAAGAGAGTAATCTCTGATGAACATGAAAAATTGATTGTAGTGAAATATCTTAAAATAAATAAATAAATGAGAAGTTAAAAAAACAAATAAGCCTTATACATTAGTATCCTATGTACAGTACTCATGCATGTCCAAGCACACACACACCCTAAAATGGCATCTGTGCATATGTCCATTACCTATTCTTCATCTCTTTCTGCCTGGGAGGGGGGAGAACTATTTAATCTTTACCCAGTTTTCATTTTATTTCCTTTATTCTCGCCTACTGAGCTTCATTATTCCTGTTAAAAAATAACAACAGGGAATCCCATAGAGCAATTTAAATTTAAAGTGGGTCTTTTCCCTAGTGGCATCTGAGACATCTGAGACACGACAGTACACAACACTGAACAGAGAACAGCACACTGGAGTTGCTTGGAGTGAATGGGTTCAATCTCTATATTTGGGTGGATAGTAAGTCTGGAACATCCCGATTCCTGCAGTTTTCCAATTGTTCTTGCATATTCTGAGTTTGTCATTGATACAGGCCATTGCTCTGCTAATCCTTCTAAACTCTAGTATGAAAAGAATGCATTAACACTTTCTCTAGCCTATTAATAACACTTCAGTCTTCAGTAATACTGTCTGGAGAGCTTTCAGGCTCAGTTGCTGTATTTAACAGTTGACACACTGGAAGGCAAAACCAATTATCTATTACTAGTGTAAACTTTCCTGGAGGCTCTAAACAAGTATTTAATTTGTGTTACTCTAAATTGTGTGTTAAGTCAAATTTATTTGATCTGTGTGACAGAAACGGGGAACGCCATTTCTCTAAGTGTGTGCGTGTGTGTGTGTATATATATATATATATATATATATATATATATATATATATATATATATATATATATATATATATATATATTGTGTGAGTGTAACTAACGACTAAGGAAGCAAAACAATCCCAGCATTATTTATCTCTTATTTTCTGGGTTGTTGCTGTGTTCCTTTTCATTCCTTTTCTTATCCTCAAGATAAATAACTGAAGAATTCTGTATATTTCAAAGGGTCATATTGCATTTTGATCCAGGCTGTATCAGTGTTCAACAAATACTGTAAAGATATCAGTGATTAATAAATGAAAGTATAGTTCAATAACTGTTTCAAAGAATGGGTGTGTATGTACTTTCTTCCTTCCTTCCCATCTTTCTTACTTACTGAGTTTTATTGACTTTGACTATTGACTTGTCTTTAAAATATTGGAATGAACTAACTTCTTTTAATTTGCTGGCTTTAACTTCCTGGGGCCATGCTGTCTGTTTTTGCGCAATATACTTTCTCACACTGACGTCTTCTGTACTTGACTTGGCTACTTCATATCCACAAGGTCCCAGTGCTTCAGTATTTAGATCTCCATACTCACTATAGTTGGAGACAGTCGAAAGCTTTGAATTCAATCCTGGAGGCTTCCAACATTCGTACATCGTAAAAAGTTTTCATCTGAAGATAATTAACACCTTTGAACATAATTCACTAGTTCTACTACAGAAATTGCCTTTTTGTGATTTTATTGGATGTATTGTGATAAAGTGTCAGTTTTGTTAATTTTATGCCGCATGAAAAAACAATGAAGCCATCCAGGCAAGTCCCTTCTGCTTGCGGTGATAAAATTCCCCAATGTATTTAACTGTCTGTACGTTCTCCCTGCTGGGAGATTGCTTAATTGCGACATTGAATGTAATACTGAATCATGATGGAAATGTTTTCTGAATATACTTAAGGCATACATACAGTCACTAGTATGCAATGTTACAAGGTGTTGTTTTTTGTGGTGGAAATGGACTTGTACTAAACTGCTAGAAGAGGATTTGTTTCTTCTTCAGCACCAAACTAGGATTTCAGTATGTATATTAAGGCCCTTTTCCCCTTATTTTTCAGAAAACAAAATTTGGATTTCCAGATGAAAGTAATGAGGCAGGTGATTATTTTTCATGATCTTGCAGACTTAGAGGAAGCAGTGATTAAAGTTGCAGAATGGTGGAGAGCAGATTTTACCTTGATTCAGTGCATTTGCAGATGCACTCTTTGTCAGTTCTCTTTAAGCTTGTCAGTACTGAGCTCAGACCTCTTGAAGAGCACAGAGAAGGCTTTGGAATGTGAGTCTGAATTAATCAAGTGTGTAGCAAGTCCCTGTCCTTGTTTAAAATATGTGCAACAAAAATGGGATCCAAGAAATAAAGTGCTTACTAACATAAGACACTTCTGTGAAGGGTTTCTCTTTCTTGGTATGTTTTTTGCTAACACATTATAAGACTTCCGATCTCTAGCTCTGTCAAATCAGGCCAAGCATAAATATGCATTCCCGTATACTCCATGGACAATGGCGAGTTATTGTGTAATTAAGTATTAAAATAAAATGTAAAAAAGTTATTCATATACCTGGTTTATTGTATTTGTGTTTGTGTTGTCTTTTTCTGTCTATCACTCAAAAAGGTTTCCAGAATGCTTACATCACGTAAGATTCTTCTGTTTTAGGAGGTGGACGATTCCATCCCCCTGACCCTAGCCCACAATAAGATATATTCCTTTTACATGTGATCACAACCTTTCTTTCTTGATATTAAAGAAAATGATAGAGCCAGAAATAGATATTGCAGGTCTAATGTGCGGAGGAAGAAAAAGTTGAAAGGACAGGTGATGATCCGATCATTGCACTGATGTAAAACACATGTTGATTCAGGAGCCTTCCCCTTCAATAATCTGTACAGACAGTCCTAGCAGAGGGGCTTTCAGCTTGCCAAGCGCTCCTCCAGTCCAGATGGCAGAAGCAGATGTTGGGTTTGCTCTACCTCTTCCTCGCCATCCACCGAGCTCGCGGCAGTCACGGGAGAGCACTTCCTGCACAGGGAGCGCCACAGCTCGCCGTGATTGATGTTGATGTGTAGAAACTCGTCATCGTCAATCTTGGCAGGCCTGACTGTAGTGATCTGCTAGTGCTGCTTTTGTAATTAGAGATAGAGAAGAGCCAGAGGTAAAGACAGTGATAGCTTATGTTGTAAAATATTGTGCTTTTAGACTTTAGATTTTTATTAGTAGTAATAGTAGTAGTGGTGGTAGTGGTAATAGTAGTAGTAGAAGAAGAAGTAGTAGTAGTAGTAGCAGCAGTCACCTTTAGTACTGATTATTATGAATGTCACTTCTGTGAACACACTGACCTGTGTTTTGCATTTCTGGTGTTTAGTAATAGGAATGGTTAAAGTGGTATCACCTGCCACGCTTTTTGTTTTTCCTGGAAAGAACTAATTTGATTAAATTGTTAGTTTATTTCTGCTCAGCTGACATCATCCATATTTTCTTAGACACAGAGAAATAATAAACAAGAAAGAGCAGTTCTGAAATTCCTGATTCCCACTTGTCTATGACAGTGCTTGACAGTGTTGCCCTCTCATCCAATAGCATGTACCGAGATGAGCCAGGAAAGGGATTATAGGCATACAGCTGTTGAGGCCATTAACGAAAAGATCAGCGTTGAAAACAAATACATATAAAAAGCCTTGGAACATTCTGTCAGAATAAAAGTGCCCAAGAAATAATGAAAATAATGAAAACTTCTCAAGCCACAAGAATAAAAACAATTTTTTAAACAAATGTAAAATATATAAAATTACTGAAGCAACCAAGACGTTACTTGCAGAAGGTTGAAAATATCCCTTTTTAGGAAATGAGTCAGTGTAATAGTCAGTTATTATTATTATTATTATTATTATTAATAATAATAATAATAATAATAATAATAATAATAATAATAATAATAATATTATTATTATTAATATACTTGATGTGTCTGTGTGTGTGTGTGTGTGTGTGTGTGTATTTGTATGTGTGTCACTGTGTGTGTGTGACTGTGTGTATAAGAAGTGGAAATTGAGTGCTTGTTTTGCTCATCCCTGCTGGTCAAACATGTGCATTACTTATTTAATATTGCACATAGAAATATATTTCACTAAACAAGTAAAGTAAAAATAAATAAATGAAAACACATGCTTTCTCACACTCAGAAGATTATGCTTCATTTTGTATTATGCTGGGGGTAAAAAAAAAAAAAAAGAATTGTGTGGCATCCCAGTGACTGGATCCTGCTCTCTCTCCTGGTCTGAGAGTTAGCACCCAGAGGCTGTTAGCACTTACAGGGCTGTTAGATATGGTGAACATCGAGGTGAAGTATGTCATCTGGAATGATTTCACACTGCAACGTGTTCCTGCAATTGTTAAGCACTGTGTGTACCCCCTAAATCTCACATGCAGCAGCCCACTTTACACGTTGTTCACAAGTCAGCTGTAATGAGTTGCATATGAAGCTATGGATCTGTGGCCCCTTTGTCCTACATATCTGGCTTGGAGGCATGTCTGTAGACCATTTACAAGCCTCTCTATAGATGTGCTGTAGATTATAAAATGTTTGAATATAACAAATAATATGTAAGTCATAATAATAACGAGGATGATAATTGATAAAAACATAGTACAATAATACATTTCAAAAGAAGAAAGAAATTTGCTTAAAGTACAATTTCTGGGATATCGGGCAAAACAACATTTATACTAATAAACTACCCTATGGAATAAATGTCGTCTTTAGTTTGTGTATGAAAAGTGTAATCTATAAGAAAAAAAATGTGCGTCACTTATTCCAACAAAATAATTACGTTGCAGTTTCATATTGAATACATTGTTTAAAGCGTGTAGTACTCTATGTGTAAAATCGCTGTTTATTGTACATGGGATACTAGCATAATGTTTCAACTGTTTGTGCATTCTTTACACACTGTCCAGGGTAATAAAAGCAAAGAATAACCTTGATATGTTCTTTTCTACTCCAAGTGTAGTGGTTATTTTTTAGTACTCCTGAAGTGAGCAATTAGGCCTATACTGTCCATTAAAAATATTTAGTGGAATTTTACAGTAATTAATATTCTGAACACATTTGAACAATCTTCAGAATGAAGTGCTTATTGTGTGAAGGCGATTATCCTTAATGTTGTGATGCAAGGGCCTGAATTCTCCTGCCGAGGAATGTTATCTTTTTGTATGCAAACTGAAAGCAGATATTTTTACATATTCATCTCTTCTCCTTAAAGGAATTAATTTTAGATCAACTTTTATAGATTTCCCTGAACTGACAATGCTGTCTTCAAGCATGTTTACTTTCTTCATTATTCATTATTTTCAGATGGCCTTGTGTTGTAATTTGAATGTCTTTCACCAATTTTAGTCACAAACAAAGTAACCCTTAAAAATGCATGGCATGTGGATTTGAAATCTGCCATTTTCACCTCCAGAATGATTCCTGCAACAAGGCTAAAAGGCCATGTTATAGACCCAGCCACCTCTGATTGTTTCTGTTGCTTGTATCGGATCTTGGCGTTTGATCTTTATTTTTCATAGTTCAAGGCCAACTTCATGAATAACTGCACTTTGGTCGTTGTGGGGTGGCTTTCCAAGCACATGGTGTTTGTTTTTGTTCACACCACCTAAAGCTTTGCTTGGAGGTTTCAAAACCCAGAGGCCTGCTGCACTGACAATTTTGACAAGCCTCCTAATGCACAGTCAAAGCAAGTCTTCTCGTTGTGAGCGCTGCATGGTCGTGTGCTGGCAGGTGCCGTGCCCGAGTTCCCTGACCTCTCACCTGCAGGGGGTATCGCTGTACGGCAACGCTGACAGTTCTTGTCTCCTTTTCTTGTGTCTCATCAGAGTGCCTTGGAAGCAAAGCTCAGCCAGCTGTTCAAACAGCTGCACGGCGTGAGACAAACGCTGGGATTTATCCTCGCCCCAGGACCAAATGCCAGCGAGCAAGCCAGGCAGCTCCTCGTGCCAACTGTCTACGCCAGGCTGTTCAATCACGCCAGCCAGTGCCAGCGGTCCCTGGAGGACTGCTGCTCAGACCTGCTTACCTTATCTCTAATCATACCTTCAGCACCGTGGGTAAGTTGGCCGTTTTCCTTGTCTTTTCCCCATTTTAAAAAAAAAATGGACGAACTTTTTAACAGACAATTACAGTGGCCTTCTTATGTCCTAGAGAAGAGTTGTTTTTTTTTCTTTAACTTTTCTTTTGCATCTGGGAAGACACCTTTCTTTTTAAATCTAATTTTGCCAATGCAAAGTTTGATGCTGCTCAGTCCGCATCTTAGTATTTGTTCCTAAGAGCCTGTGACTGATTTCAAGGAGGGTCATCATGCTGAATTTAAATTCAATACACACACAGCACAGTGTGCCTGTGACTGCCTTAAAAATGATCTTAATGAAAGCACTAAATACAATAATAAAAATGTTACTTGGAAACACACACCAAATTTGAATTGACTTACAAACACACATGGAATCTAATTGTCGTGGTTTGGTCCTTTCAGTACAGGCAAGAACACACAGCTCTCTGGTACTGCTCTCTTACAGATGGATATAATTGTTACTGTTTTGTCTTTCTTCATGCATGCATGAGGGTGATTGTTCTAGCCAGGGTGCTGTTACCTTTCCCAATTTCTGACCCAGCCTCCAGGACACATTCTTAGGTGGGTTCAGGCAACACTTGGTAGGTCACTGGGGTCACAGGAAAAGTCCTAGACTGTGGTCAGCTTCCAATATTGGAATTAACATTCAGGATCAGCCTGCAGTATGGTGTGGGGAGAGGCCTTCAAATCACTCTGCTATACTTTTCCCAAATTAAAACTACACATCCGCTGAGTCAAGCTGTCCTGTCTGTAAGATTGTATTACAGACATAAGCCCCTTCATGCAAGGCCTGTCTTCTTCCATTAGCTCTGCAGGTCAGATACAAATATTTCCTCCAGCACACTGTCTCATTGGCAGAAGTACATTCATCACGGTTGAATTGAATTCAGTGTTGATACTTTTAACTTTAATCAATGAGGTCGTGAGAGGCTCTGTCGTTGAAGGTTTCCCAGCACTTTCATTTCTCCACGTTTGATTTGGGTATGCTGGTGTGTCCTCCTTTCCTGCACAGGCATTGTTTAATGAACAGGCATGCGTCTGTGTTACATCCGTCTTCACCTGTTTTCCACACGTGTTCTGAAGAAGAATGGAGGCTGCATAGAGAAAATAGAGCAGCAAGAGATCAGCCCCACTGTGGTTATCGGAGGAAATAAGGGCAGAAGACAGAAGTTAAGAAAGTTTATGAAAACACTGAGGCAAAAAGACATAAGTGGAATAAGTGGATATGTTACATTAGAAAGGAATCTAAATAATGTATTGTTCAAAGTAATCTGTCTGTTGTTGTGATTGTACACACTGAACACACAAGAACAAAACTGAAGAATCTTTGGTTTGTTGGCCGCAAGACAAGGGGTCCGCAGACAGGGTGGGGGTGGGGGTGGGGGGTGGTGTAGGTCCCATCTGTTAAATGTGTTTCTTGGGAGCCACAATGAATAAGCACACTGATCACATTGCTGGTGTCCATGGAAAGCCATGCATGGGTCCCTTTTTCCGCCTGAGTGAAGGTGCACATACAAAAACTTAATTAGGAGTGCAGTGGGACATCCATCACTGCTGTAGCCCTCTGAAGAGAACAGAAATGGACCCCAGGTCCCCACTGCTCCCCAAATGCTCCCCGTGTGCATGTTGACAAGATAGATATGGAGGCAGCTTGAAATGGGCATCCTGTTAAACATGAATAAAGAGTCCCATCTGGTTTGATAACAAATCGTCAGGGTGATTTATTTATTAATTTAGATGTGTATATACAAATGTTATTAGGTGTGCCTGCCTGGTCAAAAGCAAAACAGCAGGAACTGTAATAATGTATTTTGTTGCGCTTGTATAGGAGGACTGTTCCTCTCTGTCTGATGCTGAGCGTGAGGCTGAATTCAGTGTGAATATCCTCCTGATGGGTTTCCTGAAGGTCTCATTTGTCTGGCCTGAACCATGTGTCTTGCCAGGAGGATCGTTATTTCCTTTCTCCCTGTTGTTGTACAGGACTGTTGTGAGAGCGACATCAGCAGGACCTCATTTATAGTCATAATTTGACTTCACTATATCAGAAATAGAAATAGTCTTCCATAATGGTTTGTTTTTTAACTCTATATTTGTCTGTTTTCACTGCTTGGTGTAGCTGTCTGCATAAAAATTATAACCTTATATCTTCCTTTTTATGAAGGATTTATATTTTCAGAAGATTCCGATGTGCATTTGTATATATTTTCAGACTTTTTCTTATCTAAGTTCACCATCTTCAAACATCACAGTATCATATGGCTGCAAACGTTCTGCCTATGTTATTTGATGGCAGAGTCATTGATGAGGAACAGTGAGCATTTCCTAGTTTAATAGATTAGTTGGGTGTGACTTGTTTCTTCAACTGAAACACACAAATTTAAGATACCTGTCAGTTGCACCTGTACTGGCATAATAACAAGCCCTTTCATGCAGTATTTTGTTTTTATTTGCTCTTCACTAACCTTAGCTTGATAGTCACCAAAAATAGTTACTATTAGAATCTGTAGATATATGGGATTTTGGGGTGCTGAGCTTTGTATTATGACTTACCCTGTGACCTTTTCATACATGTTGTACCTTGCTGATAAAGGAGAGTGATGCTACTTACAGCTATCAAAACGTACACAATTTGAGCAGTGTCAAAGAGCATTCTGCATTACGGATCTTGTTGAACTGCACCTTTACATCGACTACTTTCTCGTACAGCAGGTTGGAGTTGGTTTGGTGTCAGGCCTGGTTATTCTCATAGTTTCAAAGATCGGTGCATTTACATACTGTAGCTCGATAAGCATCAGAAAGACAAGAAAGGAAAGATGTAGCCCGTGGGATTTCGTAGTTAGATATGAAGATCTTTGAAGTCAGGCTGCCCTCTCAGGAGGGACTCCAGAAGGTCCAGGGAGGTTCTGTGTACCTGCCATTAAAATTGATCGAAAATAACTGCAGCTGTGTCCCCTGCAGCCCCCGTCCATCCGTCAGAGTTCCAAGACCCCGCAGGCTGTTTGTCCACACAGAAAGAGCACCCCCTCTAACCCCCCCCACCTTCCGAGAAAAATAATAAAAGGAAGGTTCACAACTTCAAACAGAAACCTAGCGCACTGTCTTTGTACTGGCCAATTACCAGTGTCACTTCTCATCCCGTGCCGTTACAAACCGCCGGGTTGGCTGGCAGTACTCATGGTTCTTCATTTATTCTGCTAAGCTGTTCTCAGTCAACTGATCCATAATCTTCACCTCTTGGTTTTTCTAGGTCTCGACTAGTGCTTAGGTGTTGGGTCTCTCTTTCTTATTCTGAGCCTGTCTGACTGCTCTTCTAACCTGCATGATTTTTTGTAAGGGCTCTGTCATTCTGTGTATGTGCTTTGCTTACTTTACTCCAGTGTGATGCCCATAACGGCCCTCGTGCATCGTTTGTAAATGTGGAAGATATCGTATTCTGATTCTCATTAACCCTATAAATTGCCTGGGGATGAAGGTCAATTAATAAATCATGTTCCAGGACTCAATTCTCCAGCTTATACCTTGATGGGCACGCTGATCATGTGACTGTTCATGACAAAACGTATTAACTTAAGTATAGCTGTCAGGCCTTAAACATGATGCTCACAAGGGGCAGGCTGAAGTGACCCAGTGTTAAAGTGAGGCTCCAACTGGAGTCATGACCTTGCCGTGTCACAGGATCAGAGCTTCCTGACGAGAAAATACTGGTCACCCGATTGATTACAGTTATGTACGTGCAATGGAGCTGGTTAAACCTGTTTAAAATGCTAGCGCAAACATTAGGGGTGATTATAGCCCAGCATGAATGCAGAACAGCGAGAACCAATGCAAGAGAAATACTAAGCGCAGTTGTGAGCCACGGTGTAGGCGTGTAATTGGTTGGGGAATTGGGGCGCTGTTCAATCAAATAGCACCTTTTAAAAGCTGCTGGTTTGAACAGGGTGTGACATGTGAGTAAACAGTAGACAGATCAGGCCACAGTGCAACCCCAGATGTCTCTCCGCTTTCTGAGCCACTCTGTCTGTGTCAGTGTGTGTGTATATCAGTATTGTTTTTTGTGTGTTTGTTTATTGGCCTAGAAATGTTTAAGTAATTTGCAAAAATTCTTGGAGATGGAGCTCATCAGGAAAATGCCTGTAATTAAAAAAATAAATAGAGAGAAGCTAATGAATACCAGATTGTGTGAGATTATTGAAAAAGTTCAGTTCTTTTTCACTCCTTAAACCTATGTAAACCGTATATAATTTAGGAACTTTTCAAACTCAATATGTTACAAAGACGACAGTGAAGATGTTCATTTCTGCACTTCTGTGGCAGGGAATCAAATGCTCCACATCCCCCCACCCCCCAGTGCTACAGTATATCTAGCCAGGTTAGAGTGAATTAAAACCAGTAACCCCTAATTTGCCGAAGTCATGGGTGTGGAGTGAAGTGGACTTTTCACTTTAATGATCCTACACCGTGATCCTGAGTTGTGAGCAATATCTTCTGAAATGAGTATACCCTCATTCCCACAGCCCATTTTAATGGATTTCACTCAAGCATTGCATTAAAGCTAATCATCCCAAGCTTAAATTAGTTTCAGACTTAGCACCCCATAGGGTACACAACAAGGGTTACCTAAAATGCCATTTGGGGGACTAAATAGGATATATCTATATGTATGTATTATGACACCATGTGATTACTCTTATTAGACTGTGTGCATGGGTTTGGGGGGCTTTAAGACTTTGTATTGTAAGTAAACATGATCCATCAACAAAGCCTCAACTAGAATAAGACAACTGGGATATTAGCGTTGTGACGACAGACTGAAAAAGGGGATTATTTTAAAACAATTGCTTGATAAGATGTGGTGTCATTATTCAGGTTAGTGTGTTTTGTTCAGTTGTACCCCAGAACCTCTGGACATTGTTATCATGTGAGCGACATCTCTTATCTCTGTTGTTACAGCCTTGTAGTGAAGGAAAAATGATGAATGAGTGTACGAAACACTCTCCTTTCAAAAACATAAAGGCACACATGTATTTGGAAAGAAGTTTAGGTGCAGAGCAGTGTTTGCCAAACCCTGCCCTTTCCAGTGTCTCTTCAGTGAAAAGCCATTAAGAGACTGAAGTGTTGTGGTATATTCCCAGTGTGGCACTCTAGAGAGTTTGTCTAGATAAAATGTTAATTCTAAAAATGTACTTTATGACATACATTTTAAAACATGTAGCTCTCTGTGTTCCGATATGTGATAAGGTTGTTTTCTCTCGGTCAGTGGATTCAGAAGAATTTGGTCTTTGCCATTTTGTTAAAAAATCATATAAATAAACCCCCCAAAAACATGTTTTCAACTGTGTTAAATGGAGATGTAAGTCTTATGGGTATCAAAATGTATTTCATAGACAGACTTACCTGATTATTGATTGATATTGCACAAGTTGTAGGCCTATTTTTATTTTATTTAATCTCAGAGTGCATTGCTCAGGGAATAGGTAGGAAAACATTGACATTTGAGTTGTTGCTCTTTGTTTCAGCAGGCATTTGGTGATGTGGTTGATATTTATTGTTTTTGAGCAATTGCAATAATGCCTATAACAACTTTACTCGTATTGCTTCATAAATATAAAATTATACATGTATACAGAAAACTGCAGAATTGGCAGTTGGAATTGTATTGTAAGTAAAATGTTCATTCTTAAAAAAAAAAAATCAGTCTCCCAGCAATTTTTCAGTCCCAGGTGTTTGAAGTAAACCCATGCCATCACCGATTGAGAAGGTTTGACATAGCATTTGGCCCCTATGTTGATTATTTGGTGTGCTGCTTCACAAGATAAAAATACAACCCACACATATACGGTTGTTTTGCAGAACTCACAAATGTAGCTTTCTGTGACTACAAATGAAACGACTCAATTTTATTACTCTGAGTTTTTGATGTACTCGGCTTGATCCTACCATAGAATATAATTAGCCCCCAAAGGATTCCAGATTTAGCTTAAACTGCAGATTCTGTTCTCTTTTGAACCAGTATTTAAATACAAACCTGAACTAAAGACTTTGAAAGACAGCTAACTTCTGATTTAACTGAACTGGATTTATTTGAAAACTGCAGTATGAATCTCAGCCTAGGGAGCTTTTGCTCCATTAACAAATTAACTATTTTCAACTTCCATATGGACTAAGCATAACCATGAAGGAGAACATTTGAAAAATAAGCACAAACATTAATTTCACTTACTTTTAAATATTGCTTGTGGCCCTGGTATCTCAAGGGATTTCATTTGTATACTTAAATCTGATTAATAGGACACAGTCAGTCATTGAATACTTTAAATATGGTATGTTAACGTACACATATTGAAGTCGTCTTATTTGATTTAAGTACATTTAAAATACGGAGCACTTCAAAACATTTACCAGACCTGTTTATCTTTTCTTCATTGTGTTTGTAATTTGTACTGTCCTATTTACACACACACAAAAACTGCCACATACAAGTCATACGTTTTTACCTCTTTTCAATAAAAATAAAGTACAGATTTGTTTTCCTTTTTTTTTATTAGATTGAAAAGATCAACTCCAACGTGTTCTCTTGTTCTTCTCACCTTGTGCATCTGGAGCTTGTCAGTTGAAAGGGCAAAGCTATGATAGAAGAATCGCAGATGGAGAAAGTCATGCACGCCTTCCCATTTGTAGGCAGTTCCAGGCAGCACTGCCATGTTCCTTATCGCCTCTCTTGTCCTTTTGGTGACATTCTTGTTTTGTGCCTCTGTGTGTGATTAAGATTTTTATCACAGAGATTTCCCTTCCCTTTCATAGGTAACACAAATGCCATCAACACAGAACTTTTTCAATAATTGGCAAGTCATTCTACAACTGTTCTCCTAATAGTATGCAGGGTAATCTGAGATTTACTTATATCTATCTATCAATCAATCTATCTATCTATCTATCTATCTATCTATCTATATATATATATACATACATACATACAGTGGGGGAAAAAAGTATTTGATCCCCTGCTGATTTTGTACATTTGCCCACTGACAAAGAAATGATCAGTCTATAATTTTAATGGTAGGTGTATTTTAACAGTGAGAGACAGAATAACAACAAACAAAATCCAGAAAAAGTACTAAGTCGAAGGGGTCAAATACTTATTTCCCTCATTAACATGCAAATCAATTTATAACTTTTTTGAAATGCGTTTTTCTGGATTTATTTGTTGTTATTCTGTTTCTCACTGTTAAAATACACCTACCATTAAAATTATAGACTTATCATTTCTTTGTCAGTGGGCAAACATACAAAATCAGCAGGGGATCAAATACTTTTTTCCCTCACTGTATACATATATATATATATATATATATATATATATATATATATATATATATATATATGTATATATATATGTATATCAGCCATAACATTATGACCACTGACAGGTGAAGTGAATAACACTGATAATCTCGATATCATGGCACCTTTCCGTGGGTAGGATATATTAGGCAGCAAGTGAACATTTTGTCCTCAAAGTTGGTGTGTTAGAAGCAGGAAAAATGGGCAAGCGTAAGGATCTGAGCGACTTTGACAAGGGCCAAATTGTGACGGCTAGACGACTGGGTCAGACCATCTCCAAAACTGCAGCTCTTGTGGGGTGTTCCCGGTCTGCAGTGGTCAGTACCTATCAAAAGTGGTCCAAGAAAGGAAAAGCGGTGAACCGGCGACAGGGTCATGGGCGGCCAAGGCTCATTGATGCACATGGGGAGCGAAGGCTGGCCCGTGTGGTCCGATCCAACAGACGAGCTACTGTAGCTCAAATTGCTGAAAACGTTCATGCTGGTTCTGATAGAATGGTGTCAGAACAGACAGTGTATCACAGTTTGTTGCGTATGGGGCTGCGTAGCCACAGACCAGTCAGGGTGCCCATGCTGACCCCTGTCCACTGCCGAAAGCGCCTATAATGGGCACGTGAGCATCAGAACTGGACCACGGAGCAATGGAAGAAGGTGGCCTGGTCTGATGAATCACGAGTTCAAGGTGTTGACTTGGCCTTCAAATTCCCCAGATCTCAATCCAATCGAGCATCTGTGGGATGTGCTGGACAAACAAGTCCGATCCATGGAGGCCCCACCTCGCAACTTACAGGACTTAAAGGATCTGCTGCTAACATCTTGGTGCCAGATACCACAGCACACCTTCAGAGGTCTAGTGGAGTCCATGCCTCGATGGGTCAGGGCTGTTTTGGTGGCAAAAGGGGGACCTACACAATATTAGGCAGGTGGTCATAATGTTATGGCTGATCGGTGTATATATATATATATGAAAGGAAGTGAATTCCTAGACGTAGAGCTCAAGAATGCAACCCAAAATGTAAAGGGGGAAAAAAATGGTTTCTTGTGATTTGGATTAGGGTCAGGGAGTTCTGCGAAGGGCATTGTGATTGTCAGTACTCATTCTTGAGCCCCACCAGTTGCAATCTGTCTACGCAAGACCAGGCGATAAACACATTTCCAAACGGTTCATGAAAACAGCCTAATCAATACCGTGTGAAGCAATGTACACATGCTTCCCTTTGTCCTGAAATATCCTGTATCACAGCGCTGTTTAAAGCATAGACTGTGTTTGAGGTAGTGATCCCACATTTCTCAGAGGAGTATTTCTCATATGTTTGCACCAGTTTCTCCAGGGCACAATTGAACAAACTGTATTTAGCAGGTAGCAGCTTTGTTTCTCCCTTGCAGAATTATTTGTTGTTGGTCAGCATTTGAAAGTAATGGTTATACTTTAAATACTAATAATTTTCCTCTCTGCCCGAATGCTGTTTGTGTTAATGAGTTGAGCTAGTGTGAATATTTAAGCCAGAAAGTCCAAATTATAGCCTTCCATAGTTTATAAACATTGTCATCTCTAATAGTTTTATTTTTAATGTAGAACCATGTATCACATTACACTATACTCAGGCTCACACATTCCCATTTAAGAATCAGTTTGCCTTTCAAAAACATTTTGTGCAGTATTTTCGGTGAAGGCTTGTGCTGTGGATCATTCTGCAGGTAGTAATTTGTAACCCAGATTTATTCCTTTATCAATAAGTGAATTCATTAAACAATACATTGCACAACTTACTTACACACATACTTAATAAATTGAACTGCCTCTTACTTGTGGTTTCACCTCTAGAAATAGTGCAGACATTATGTTCAGTGAATCTTGGGGACTCTCGCTGTGGCTTAATTTGCATGATCAGTGAAAAGGCATGCCACCTTAGCCGGCTTTGTTGAGAGAGAAACTTTTAAGAAACTTTCTTTGAAAAAGATTGGATTTGATGTTTTAATTTATTGCATTTTGTTCATTAACAAGAGTTCAAGGTAAACAGTTGTATCTCACTTACAGTCCAACCTAATTCGTGAATCTTCTGCTGTAGTTCAAGAGTGAATAGAAAAAGAAAAATATATAAAATATATAAAATGTGTTAAAATAAAATGCCCCAGTGTGGGAGCTCTGAGCTGCTGAAATACCTTGACAAATCAAATAGAGTACTAATTACTATGATTGTAGATGTACAAACCTAGTCATTTAACTCCTGCAATTTCTCAGCACACGGGTGGGAAATTATGTCTGCTATGAATGTGAATATCATCCCAGGGGAGGTCCACCACCAGCCCATTCTGAAGTATAAACCCATACTGTGTAAAAGCAAAAGCAAGGCTCAGTGAATACAGAGCAGGACTGATTGCAGGAGGGAGAAGGCTCTTGTCTCCACAGGAGACCGTGTGCCTGATAATAGGCTGAAGGCTGGTGAGAGCAGGAAAAGCTGCCACTGGGACGAGATTAGTGCACGAAATATATGCCAGGACAACTTATTTGGGCCTTGCATGTAATATGTGTGTAATTTTTTTGTACGTTGTAAAAGACTTTGAATAGCCTAATACTGAAACAACATATTAAACTTCTAAAACTAAGTTTTGTTGTATTTTAAACATCTGCACTGTCCTCCTAATTTATTTGTTGTTTTATTATCTGGATATTATTTATGATCATATAAGATGCTGTATATTGGATCTCAACTGTAACCCCAAAGTCTTCTACATGAATGTAGATAATCAAGTGTCCAATGGCATACTGCATTTTGCATTTGATACTGGTATTGTGTGACATACACATTGGGCAAGTTTAAAATCTTGTTTTTGTTTTTTATGGTTGCTCAGCTGTGAGTGAGATATACCTGCCTTTGTTGTCCCGGTCATTTACTTCTGCATCCTGAAAGTAATTCCTAACATTCGGGAAGTGTCAAAAAGTTTTTAGTTCGCTTCAAACTTTAAACGGATAAGGTCATCTTCTAGCTGTTGAACAAATTAACTCCATAGATTATTCTGAGTCTGTGTTCCCCCGGTAGGAGTTAGACTAATGATGATATGGCTAACACCAAGAGGCCCCTGAAAGTGTGTGATAATGTCAAGCAGAATGACATAGCTACCTCTCGTATGGCTTTCTGATTGAAGTCATTCGGAAGCAGACGGAATGTGCCAGTTTGAATTGAAAAGGTGTTACACATTATTAAGTACAAGTCTAGCTACTCAGTTGTTTTTGTTCTGTCTTTCTGTCTTTCTTTTGGCAGTGAATCTGCCCATTGCATTTGTTCTTTCCCCTTTCAGAAATTGGTCTTCACCGAATTTGGGGGAAAAAGGAACAGTGTTATAAATCTTCAAGTATATAGTTTCTTTACAATAGAATATCTCAGACTTTTTTCATTTTTTTGTAACCCCCCCATTTAATTAATTGGATATACTCCAAACTGAGATTTAGACACAACATAGACACCTTATCTGTCAGATGGGATCAAAGTCCTGCCAGAGAACGGAACTGAAGTACCTCAACACGAGCTGTCACCAATTAATTTGCACCTGATAGGCATGCTGCTAAACAGACTCACTGAGCATGTGTAAACAGGCGGAGACGAAATCCAGGTGGCGGTAGAGTCCCTCCATGGGGGAGGTGGGATGGTTGTGTATCATCAGGCAAGGGCAAAGAAGGAGATGTCACAGGAAGACTGCAGTCTTGGTGAAAGGGTTTACAGTGATTGGAAAAATATGCTGTGTTCGTTACATTATAACTAAAAGATGAATGCTACTTGAATAAAGGGTAAAAAGTTTAAAAACAGCAAATGATGTACATTTGCAACTCAGGGTGGGAACTGTGTTGCTTACTTTCCCTCACACAGACTTGTGGCCTACTAAACAGTCTGGATTCCCTTAAACCATAACTATCTTTATAAAAAAAAAAAGACATAAATTAATGACAGCTGTGGAACTTTTTATTAAAGAGGTGTGTTGTTCCCTGGTATAATGGTCTGAATGGGTTTCAGAATTCAAATTAAGTTTTCAACTAATTGTATCATCACATTTTCAAAAATGTATATTGTACATAACCAAGTATTGTTACACATCTTTAATCACTGTCATTTTTATTTTCATATTTAACATACTGAGGAGGATTTAAACCTATAAGACCTGTCAAGTAACTTTCGATATTTTGGCTGCAGCATGTGCAGGTGTTTTGCACTTGACCAGATGTCTCTCAATACTGCTGGAGTTTGGCTCTGTCAGGAAACTCATTCCTCCTAATGAGGATTGTTGCAAGAAAATTTTATTTCAGCTGATTTGACGGTAAAGCTTTTAACAGAGGTTACGAGTGTTTGTGCATTTTTTAAACACAGTTCAATCCGAGTTGACTAAAGGTATGCAGTTTTTAAGCTTTATTTTGCCATGAATAATGGTGAGTTTCCTTTTAAGCTGGATTGGTTATACAGTAATAGGCAGTGCTCCACTACTATCACTAAATAAACATCTTGTATAACCTACAGAAAATGGTCCATTCCTCCTCTCTACGGACTGGTACTTTGGGTTGGCCCTCATCTACTTATTTATTTTTCCATTTAAAAAACGAAATAAATAAATAAACCAACAATGGCTTCAAAGGGATTTCATCCTTTCAAGAGCCAGGAAAGTGAACTTGTGCAGCTTCTCTCCGCGTCACAAGAATAGATGGTGTTTATACAAACGAGATGGATAGATCACAGGTTTTATAACAAATGTATCACTGTTAATAGTAAACAGTGAGGTAGAAGGCTTTTAACCCTTAACCTTTTTGATATCATTCACAAGTACTGATCACTTTCCTTGACTGTTTAAGCCTCCCTTGCCTACCTCTCTTCAGTGCTTAACCCTTTCCCTGGTAGATAACACTGGAAGATGGTTTCCAAGTTTATCTCCAGTAGATATTCTCATTAGGGACAATTAAGGACTTTCTGGATTATATATTTGGTGCAGAGTATTTGTGAAACAACTCTATTTAAAAAAAAAAAAAGAAGAAGTTACCCATGATGGTTAAATTCCTTTTGTCCAGTTTTATTATTGAGGTTCAAAACGTGTTCAGCCTAAGTGTCTATAGCATACTCTACACGATGCAGAAGGCCAGCCAGGGCTGTGTACATGTGTGGTTTATTTTTTGTTTTGTGTTATGTTGCATGTTTATTATTTACATCAAGGCTACTCATGGAAGAAATATACATGGTGGAAATAAAACAAAAGTTCCCTTAGGCAAGAAGGAGACTTTACTGAGCAAGCAACAGCCCAGAGTGAAGGGCTGGTCCCAGCACACCCGCCTTTTACACTAGTTCAAAACAAAACTCACACAGCGTTCTTGCTTCCTCCCAGCTATATTTCAAAATAATCTAGATGCACAATAAATGTGTCTTTATTTTTGCATTCCCCAGGCTCTGTCACAAACTTTATTCCCAAACAAATAGATCTGTCCCCATAGACCTCACTAATTAAATCCTACAGCTTTAATTTCCCTGCCATTCTAACTTCATTGCCATCATGCCTTTGTAGCTTAAAAACAACCCCTTTCGTCTTCTTCCTATTCCTCTTCATCATTATCCTCTTCTAATATTTATAAAACCATTATGAGCATCACAATATGAATAACAATACTACTTTCCATTACTATTGATTCCAAAATATGATTCTATTCGAAACAAAAGTTGACAGCATGAAATATCAGCTGGGTGTAAATCAAAATAGCTCTAGAGAATGTGCCTGCTAACAAGCTACATGTAATTCATTTCCCATTGTGGGTGAACGTGATTTGATGTTTCACCAATTGCTGACGTCAGACTTGAAAGTTTACCAAAGGACACTCAAGCAGACAATTAAACAGACTGAGAATGTGAGGAAAATCTCAGGCATCTGAGCTGTGTCTTGTGGTTTAACAACATATGCAGGAGATTATCAAATGGGACCTTTGATGGGCGAAAGTAAATAGAGTTCAGTCCCCACGCTGTCCTCCATTACAACTCGGCAACCACAGTGACGTGATTTTTGTTTTGTTTTTTACGCCCATTTCTGACCTTGAAAGCAGCTTAAAACGGAGGCCAAAGGACAGGGTGTGCAATGAGAATGAGCAATATCAGCCGCTTGCAAGGTGGTCCCCGCCAGACAGAGTCAGGGAAGTGTGACGGTGTAACAGATGACAAAACTGGAGTGAGCACTGCCTTTACTGCAACTTATTGCTTGGATCTTGTGTGACGTAAAGACTAAAAATAGCTGCCTGCTGTAATGGCCACTCCATGAAATAAAACAATGAGCTCATGTGTAGAGTGGCTCGCTTTTGCTACAGATGTTAAGTTCCATATATATATATATCATTTTTGGTAATGCCTTCACATGTGTGTGCACTCAACTTTCTTTTGGATTTCAAAAGCATTCTCAGGGCACTCTTAACTGAAGAAGAGTGCTCCTGGACATGCATAGCCTGACAGTGTCCATGTTTTACAGGCCAGATCACAGCAGCAGGTGAGCCAGAACCTCACTGCAGAGAAAGTGCTGGCCGTGCTGCCGGCCTTCCCCAGAGGAGCCCCCCAGCAGCGGGCCCGGCGAGCCGCGGAGGCCCTGGTCAAGACCGCCAATTACTCACGGCTGATGGCACTGCAGCAGGTGGGCTCCGTCGAGAGGGTGGGGTAAGAACCCTCAGCCGTGCCAATGGAATATTACTGGCTTCCCGGGTTCCTGTTTTCTTCAGCAGGATGTGTGGTGCCTCATGGTTGACCCGGCATATTCTTTTAATCTGTCTTCCACTGTACTGACATAAAAAAAAAAACATACCCTTTCAATCGTCCAACTCCCAACACCCCCAGTTTGGTTTATTTTTGTGTCTATACAAAGTGCCGAGCACACCTTGTGACATACATTCTTTGTCCGGAGATTTCTTTGTGCGTATTCCTTCTGTACTGTATTGTGGGAACAATATGTAGTTTACTGTGAGTAATTAGTATAGTCTCTCAAGAAAAGATAAGATTAAAACAAATCAAGTATTTTATTTATTCAATGGTGTGAACACAGCTAATTAGGTAAACATCAAATACCATATTCTTTTTTGAAGAGTCGATGGTGTGATTCCCCCATCTAGATGTCATCAAACCTAGAAGAAGTTCAGCTTCCTCGATTGAGGTTTGACTTGTGGACTAAAATGTATGGCTTTAATTAATCAGACCTTCAATTAGAACAACATAATAATTAACAAATAATGGAGCCCTGTCATGTTATGCTGCTTATTCTGGAAACTGTGGTTTTCCTCTGAGTTTCCTAATCTGTTTGTGTATTTAAAGTCTAAATGAAATAACAATAATTACACACACCTCTACAGTGGTGATTATCGGCAGGTATCAAACCACTCTGAAACATTCAGGTTATGATTTTGCCAGACGGGGAGGCCTTTTCTCTGATTCTCTTCTGGGCGGTCATCAGAGCAGCTGTTTCAGGTAACACACGAGCATTCGCTTTCTGAGAGGGGAAGAAAATATCAATCATTAGTAGTAAACAACGGCCTCCCCAGCTAAGTGCCCTGATTAATGCACAACACTTCATTCAGTGTCACAGGCAGTCTCCTCACGAATAGGAGTTATGGGGCATTAATGCATTTTTAAGGATCACAGATTCTAGACTTAAAATGTGACGATAACCTAATGTAAATGGCCTTCAAAGAGCAGCACATCAGTCGAGCCAGTTCCCAGGCATTTAGAGGGGTGACTTTTATCCCTTTTATCCTTCTGTTAATCACAGACAGGTTTTGTCTATTTTCTTTTTTAATTTTTAATTTAAACTATTTATAGATTGTGTTTACAAGATGCCTGCATTTATTAACAAACACTTATCATACTTAAATAGAAGCCGAGGATCCTTGGCAGTAATCATTTAGACTTTTAATGTGTTACCTGAGAGGCTGAAATTTACATACGTACAGGACTCTTTTTAACTAAATTTTTTGGGATATATCAATTTGATGTTTGAATATCTAATATGGACTTTTCTGTTGTTTATTTTGCTTTTGCATTAGTCATGTACATAGTCTGTGCGAAACTTTTTTTAAGCCTCATTTAATAAGCAGTAACATCAATAAATTGTATATAAAAAAAAAAAGTAAAGCTGAGTAAGATCTCGGAGAATTAAAATCATACTGTGTGCAGTCAAATATGACCTCATATTTCATTTTCATTTTTTGTTTTGTTTTACTTTCTGCCTGTTGGTATTCTGCTGTCTTCTTACCCCAGTCATAACACCATTTCCAATTACTTATGAGGGACCATAAGCACATTCTCTACTTCTAATAGGGTATGAACAGATCGACGAAACTGAGCATTTTCTTCATTAAAACCAGCTGAAAAATTTAAAACACAACACTGCATGCTGTCTTCAAATGGGACCTGCAACACTTGCATTTGGGGAGTTTCATGTTGTGTTGTCTTTGAGATCTAGGTGGAGGCATTGCAGGCCGAGCTGGAGTTCCACCGGAGCTTATACCACCTGCAGATCAAGTACACCGAGGCCCTGATCCAGGGGATTCGACAGGCCTACCGGGCTTTCCAGGACAGCGTCACTGAGAGCCTATGCTCTCCTCTGCAAGGTACACTTCATTTGGCTTTTTACTTGAAATCAAAGTCAGGAATGTGCTGTCTAATGATGCCATTTCAACTATTCTGAGCCCATTATCCATGTGTCTACTAAAGTGGTAAAAAAACTCTGTTTTTTTCTTTTCTTTTTAATTCATGACTTGTCAGTGTTTGAATAGTCCTGCTGAGGTGCAGAATGACAATGAGAACCTGACATTTCCCCTCCGTTGTTAAGGCTGAGTGACAGATCTGCAGTGTGCCTTGCTCAGACTGATACCTGGTTGGGCTTTAGGGGTCAGGCAAGGTCAGAGCGCAGAGCCTGTGACAGAGCCTGTGCGCTGCCTGTGTTTCAATTGTCTCTGTCCTGGACTGGATTGACAGTTCTTTGTGGGCTCTCAATGGGAATGCTTGATATTGGGACTGTATTTCTTAAAACATGACTGTATAATTTACGCCGGGGGGGGCAAAAATAACATGAGACAATGACCTAACGCACATTGTGGGGGACTGTGGCATCTACCGCAATTCACCCAGCAGCGTGTGAGTAATAACTTGACTGCAACCTACGTGTGAAGGACAGTGATTGAAAGCAAAGCAGACCCTGTGATCTCACCACCCGGCCCTTTCCTCCTCTCACCATGGAACCCAACCAATTACTGCGGCTGATGTACGGAGCCCTGGAGTATAACACGGACCATTATAATTTTACCTCAACGTGCAGCTCCTGCAGGGTCACTAGTCTTACCGTGCTAATCAGCTGCAGACATATTCTTGCAGGTATCTCCCTGTACAGGAAAGCTGTCCTGGCACTGCCCATGCTCACAACACACATGTACCAGACATACACTGCCCTTTGTAGGCCCTGTCTTAAAGGCACTAATGTACACTCCACACAGGCAGACACCCTGGATCAGAGATGAACCCGGGTCCCACAAGCTGTGAAGCAGCAGTGATCACCACTGCCCCTTCCACCTCTTTATTCTGTGTTCTTTATCATTCAGATTGTATAGATTATTTTATTTATTTATGTATTTATTTCCACACGCTTACAAGCCTTCTGGCCTGTCACTATATAGTGCTACAATTGTTAATTGATTTGACCTTGTTATATAAGACTATTACAGCCTCTGATTCCACTTCTTCCACTGGATTCTATGAAGCTTCCACTGACAGGGTTTCACTTACTTGTCACTTACAGTTAATATATAGCCTATTGCATAGTATTCATGAAGGATATTTTGTTTTTGATATATATACTATTGAGGTGCTCTTCAATAGGTCACTTATGAACCAGTGATCTTGAAAGATTGTGCTTTTCAGTCTTTTGATTTCTTACAAACCTGATCTGTGGGGTCACAGTGTTACATCATTAACTCACAAGAGAGAATCACCAAAAGGACAGAGACCAGTCCTAATATGGGCCTTCAAGAGGGCCACATGTTTTATGATCTCCCAGATGGAAAATGTTGCTCAAACACGTTCAATAAGATTTTACGTTTCATTGTCAGCAAAAGACAGAAACAGCAGGACTGGTGCATATTTAAAATTAGGTGATTATTGAAAATTAATTATAGATTTCAAATAATAATACATTTTCTTTATGAATGGATGTTTCTCAAAGCCAGTGTTGTGATAGCAGGCCTGTCAGCAGACTCTTGTTTTTTACAGATGTTCTTTCATGTTACGGTGCCTTGAAAAGCACAGCTTCTGAGGCTGCTCTCCGAGACTTTCTGACAGTCTTCAAAAACAACTCCGAACAGATCCAGGAGGCTGTGGAAGCACTGAGGCCTTCAAAGGATGAAGGTAACACCTCCAGCACCACTTCCCTACTAACCTCAGTAGCCCACAGTAGCAGCTCTCTTTAAAATAGCGGTTATAATGCCGATGCGATTCGTAGTTTTTATAACCGTAGCTGTGTTTTATGTCTATGAAGCACAGCTTTGTGACCGGCTGGGGTTACAGGAAAGAGTTCCACTGCTGAAAATGTGTTGTTATTCATTGTACATCAAGGTATTGACCTCTCCAAGGACACCTCACAGACAGCTATGCCTGCTTTCTACATAAACAAAACAATAAAACGCAATGGAAACATCTGGAACTTGGTTTATGAATGTTATATTGCAATAAAAGACAAGCATGGAAATTATTTTACAGTCATGCTGAGCCGACTGATAGCCCACTGATTAATTTTGATTTTCACTCAATATTTATATAAACACACACACACACACAAGAATATGGGAAATCTAATTTCACTGCGCAAATGACTGCAGTTCCTTATTGGAAGAAGGCCAAGGACCCCATCGAGGCATTATTAGTCACAATCAATTTGGATCCAAGCTGGTTTTGCAGGTTACCATGCATACCCATCTCTAAAGATACCCAGCTGAAGACGCTGTGAATTTCCTATTAATCTGGAACCAGAGCCTCTATACTACCTGGCCAATTTAACACCAGCAGAGGACTAGAGCCTGCTCACAGTTTTACTGAGGTGGCCTGGCACTGAGCAGCTCAGTGTGTGGTCTCCTTTCAGCAGCGCTGAGGCCACACTGGCAAGGCTGGGAGAGAAACTCACACTGCGGCCGCCCCCTGTAGCTCTGACTGAGCTGAGTACCGCAGGCCTGGAGGACGGCCTCTGTTTCTGCACACTCGGTACATTTCAGCGAGGCCTGTTCATCGTAAATATTTATACAAGGACTTGTGAAGTGCCTCTCTGTTATAACTACTCCAAGATAAAATCAAGTTATATTATTATTAGTTCTAGGTGTTTTGTTATGTATTTGTATCTGGCCGTGTCTTTACATGTTCTGTGGTTTGCAGTTTTTTTGTTTTTTTTAACCACAGTGTTTCATGTACCTCGTGGAAGGCTGTTTGTTCTATCGTCTCTTCTCATCTGCTAGTAATCTCCATTTCGATATATAATAACCAAGTTGCCATTATGCACTTCAGTAAAAACTATGCAATGTAACTGTCCGACCACTTTATTTGCAGGTGATTATTCTCTCAATTCTTTGCACACTGTTTCTACTTCAAGTGTGTCACTGTGACACCCTAGTTTCCCTTCGGCCTGTCAGTAAGCTTTGTCCATATTGTCTTGCCCAGCTCAAGTGTATCTTCTCTGTAACCTTCAAGAGATACTATGGAAAATACTGCTAGGCTTTATTTCCAGACATTATCTGCTCCAGTGCTTCTCCACTGTGTCTTCTTGTCCAAGAGTATCTTTGCAGCGATCTGCACATCAATCGACTCTGTGACAGTCTCTGCCTGTGCCTTTTGTTATCTGTTGGCGCTTCTGTCTTTGCTTGCAATCTGAACGTCTATCCGTGTCAATCTGTCTGTCAATATATCTGTCTCTCAGCCTGCCTATCTGCAGTTGTAAATCTGTCCCTTTGCATATTTCACACCTGCTCGATAGCACCGCAGCACGCCCGACATGCCAGCACCTGCCGTGTCCTTCTGATTGGCATGAGCCCCTGCCTGGGGTCAGCTGACCCTGGGGCGCTTCAGAGAGAGGCTCCCTCTGGGCTGCCGGAGCTCGCTGAAGGGAGCCAGGTGATCCCTTAAAGCCGGGAGATTTACAGCATTCCTGACACATTCCACACCATGTCAGAAGCAGCCCTGCTTTATCTCTGTTTCCATTTCACACTCCTCTCCTTTTAAAACATGCGGGGGGGGGGGGGGGGTCGTAAATCTGTTTGGCATCGCCTTGTTCAATGTAAACCGGCTGTTGCAGGCTGTGTCATTTGAACTTATGCAGGCCAGAGAGAAAGCCCATGTGAACACCAGTGTCTGTGCTGTGGTGATGGGTGTAGAGAATTAAGCTCCTTTCCAGGAATAATAACCATCTTTAACTGTCAAGTGCTTTGGGATTCTCGCAGGCTGTCCCTTCCGACAGTCTAATCCAAATACCAAAACCCACATTGCCATGTTTGAATCCGATTGCGTACACTGACTTGCTGAATGACCTTTGTTTTGAACTTTCTATACTAAACTCCCCAGCGCTTTTAAAATGCTGGCAGAGGAGCCTTCCACCATAAATAAGACTTTTACTGGTTCTTATTGTGCTGGGTAATTAAATGTTTAATAAAATAAAACTACCAACCACAAACAAAATTTGTGTTAATCAATCGGGTGTCTTACCATAAACACAAACCTCCAGCAGCTTTGCCACCTAACTCTTGATTATGGCGTATTTCATCTTTCTCATACTTCAGAGTAACCCACACACGTATTCCAAAGCATAACTGTTATTCTGATATCTTCCTTACTAAAGCCTGCAACCCTCTTTCCTTCCAGGCGATCAGGCCCTCTCCAGGTACGGGAAGGAGTTCTTCCAGTCGGTAGAACAGCTGCTGAAGGACTGTGCAGATCAGAGGGACAGTGCCTCCGGTGAGCTGAAGAACCTGAAGGCCGAATATGAGCGTGCCTGCGAGAGCCTGCAGATGCTTAAGGCTGAGCGCAGGGAGAAGAGTAGCCAGAGCAGGTCAGGGGCGGGGAGCACAGAGGGAGCAGAAGAAGGCGGCAGCCAAAGCGAGAAAATAAAAGGTGAAGGTGAACGTTCAGAATCCGCCTTACAGCCAACTCCCATAGTGGCGGTGAAACCACAGCAGAGTGTGCTGGAAAGAGCCCCGTCTGTGGACGTGACGTCTTCGGTGTCCGAGGGTGGCGTCTCTCAGCAGGCGCTAGGCACTCGGAGGCCACCCAATGACAAGAGAGGAAAAAGCCTACATCGGAGCGGGAGCATGAGGGCGCGGGTGAGGCCATCTTGGCAAAACTAGCAGCAGACGTTCTCCGGGGAGACGAGGGGAAAATAGAACCTCGCTACCCAAAGCTTGGCTGTGACCTGGCCTCACTGTGAGGGCTAAGAAGTAGGGCACAGAATAAAACAGAGAGGGAAACATGCGTTAATAGCTTGCTTGACTGTACTACCACTTCCTAAGGAAATGAAAAGCACTTAGGAGCCTTGTTTTCTGGTGTCATGCAAAGTACACGTCTATTTTTATCATCTTTCACTTGCTCCAGTGGTGCGTTCACTGCTTTTTAGGACGGTGTGAGAGAGACGAGGAATAAGAGGTACCTAAATAAATGTTAATAAAAAGTTAATACTGACCTCACGTCTTTCCAGAGCTAAATAAAAATGGCAAGTGCCTCATTTGGGAGCAGATTTGTAGCCTTTGGTATCATTTCAAATTCTGTAAGGCTGAATAATGTTTGAGTGCTGCTGCTTGTGTGTTCTGAGTTAATTACCTTCACAATTCTCCTGAGGGCTTCAACACTGATCTAGTGTGAACATGTTCTGAAAGAGTTTATATACGTGTGTGTCTGTGTGTATATGATTTTATATATATATATATATATATATATATACACACTCACCTAAAGGATTATTAGGAACACCATACTAATACTGTGTTTGACCCCCTTTCGCCTTCAGAACTGCCTTAATTCTACGTGGCATTGATTCAACAAGGTGCTGAACGCATTCTTTAGAAATGTTGGCCCATATTGATAGGATAGCATCTTGCAGTTGATGGAGATTTGTGGGATGCACATCCAGGGCACGAAGCTCCCGTTCCACCACATCCCAAAGATGCTCTATTGGGTTGAGATCTGGTGACTGTGGGGGCCAGTTTAGTACAGTGAACTCATTGTCATGTTCAAGAAACCAATTTGAAATGATTCGACCTTTGTGACATGGTGCATTATCCTGCTGGAAGTAGCCATCAGAGGATGGGTACATGGTGGTCATAAAGGGATGGACATGGTCAGAAACAATGCTCAGGTAGGCCGTGGCATTTAAACGATGCCCAATTGGCACTAAGGGGCCTAAAGTGTGCCAAGAAAACATCCCCCACACCATTACACCACCACCACCAGCCTGCACAGTGGTAACAAGGCATGATGGATCCATGTTCTCATTCTGTTTACGCCAAATTCTGACTCTACCATCTGAATGTCTCAACAGAAATCGAGACTCATCAGACCAGGCAACATTTTTCCAGTCTTCAACTGTCCAATTTTGGTGAGCTTGTGCAAATTGTAGCCTCTTTTTCCTATTTGTAGTGGAGATGAGTGGTACCCGGTGGGGTCTTCTGCTGTTGTAGCCCATCCGCCTCAAGGTTGTACGTGTTGTGGCTTCACAAATGCTTTGCTGCATACCTCGGTTGTAACGAGTGGTTATTTCAGTCAAAGTTGCTCGTCTATCAGCTTGAATCAGTCGGCCCATTCTCCTCTGACCTCTAGCATCAACAAGGCATTTTCGCCCACAGGACTGCTGCATACTGGATGTTTTTCCCTTTTCACACCATTCTTTGTAAACCCTAGAAATGGTTGTGCGTGAAAATCCCAGTAACTGAACAGATTGTGAAATACTCAGACCGGCCCGTCTGGCACCAACAACCATGCCACGCTCAAAATTGCTTAAATCACCTTTCTTTCCCATTCAGACATTCAGTTTGGAGTTCAGGAGCTTGTCTTGACCAGGACCACACCCCTAAATGCATTGAAGCAACTGCCATGTGATTGGTTGGTTAGATAATTGCATTAATGAGAAATTGAACAGGTGTTCCTAATTAGCCTTTAGGTGAGTGTATATTTGGTCCAAATTACATGATCACCTGTGTTTCTTACTCCAATCCTACAAAGCAGGGAACAGCCACACACAAAACATTTCATGAAAATGTTTAGTGGCCATTTGTAAACACAACAGTGGATACATTTTAGTGGCATTCTACCTCCATTGAAGTATTATTCCTCATATTGCTTTTTGTAAGTTGACTGCAATAAAATGATATTGGGTATCCAGTTTGCCTGTGCAAGGAATGGTACTGTGTGAAGGGAACCACAAGAAAGTTGTTGTGCTGAATTGTACACACACCAGATGCCTATATGAATGCAGGAAGGTTGTCATGGTGGGTTATTGTGGCTCTTCTACTCCTTGCAGTACAGAAAGAGGTGACTTGAAGCAACCAGGTTGACCAGCCCAGAAACTGCACATCACTGTCTGTGATGATGGTTATCAGGGAGAGAATAATTCCTCCTATTATAACCATACTGCATCAGCTGCTGAGATCTTAATTTATAATTGGTGACTTTGGATTTGCTCTCCTAATTAAGAGAAAGTGAGGTGGGAGAACAACAGGTGTTAATAATGGTTGCTGTGGTCTCCCCAGTAACCAGACCTTAATCCCGTTGAAATAATATGGTATAGTATTTTAATGAGAGACATTTGCAGTAGGACTCCAGCCAAACATAACCTGTTTTCACACTTAATCCATTTTCATACAAATTAAAAGACGATTCTGCTTCTTCTATGTCTGATTTCATCCCAGTGATCCCACAGTGATCCTGTGTGTGTCTGTATAACTACAAATTGCTGTATATTTTTTCAATAAAGTTTTCTATCCAAAGTGTGGAGGCTTGTGTTTTCTGTGCTGTACAGTTATCATTCAACACTATATAGACCTCAGACTGACAGAACACCTCTGGGATGATCTGCAATGGCAAATCAGGAAGAGATAGGTGGACTTATCTCGATAAATACATAAAGAAAGAAAGATAATACATGGTGAAATGTCTCTAAGCTTGTGTATGGTGTTCTATTTCATGGTTGTATTTGAAATTAGGAAAGTGATTGTGAATATTTAGTCCAATATCCATATGATAATGAACTCATATTATTTTGTTGTTAGTGTTGTTTTTTGCATTTCCATGAATGCAAGGTGGCAGTCACCTTCGGAATAATGAAAAATAAATGTCCCCAACACTGGCCGCAGAGATTTTTGTATTTGAAATTTCTCCTTCCATTTTCTTGCCTGTCTTCTTCCTAGACAAAAATACAAGTGTGATTCATTAGAATCATCTAGTTGCATTTGTCTTGTTCTGGCAGCTACAAGAAAAAAAGAGAGAGAGAGAGAAATAACAAGAAAAAAAACCTTTTTTATGCCAACGGCTCTCACTTAATTTTTTAAAAGAATGTATCCCCTAAATTCTGTGCTTACCTATGCATAATGTATGAGCTGCCTCTCCCCATTGCCTTTTAGATGTAAATGGATTTCTGCCAGCCATTTCCTCTCAGTCCGGCCCTAACTCGATTAGCCTGTTGTTCTGTTTTGGTGTACTGACTCCAAATTTGTTTATGGAGAAAAAAAAAGAAGAAAATCCATCCCCATAGTGACCTCTACAGACAAACAAGCTGGCTGGCAAAAATGTTTTTATGAACTTACCAATGATGAATAGTGATTTTTCTTTTTTTCTTTCTTTGATCTCAGTGCTGATAGTGTATGGTCTTTAGTTGTACATGTGTTGGGAACCAAATATTTCCAATCCTGCCGCAAACGTGAGCCGTCCAGTCTTTATCGAGTTTATTGACGTGTTGAATAGCCACATAGCCGAATAGCTCGCAATAACAGAATGCTTTAAACTAAATAGGGAGATAATCTGGATATGAATGTTTACTCTCATATGAATCTATGCTTACATCATTACTACAGCTGCAGGTGGTGTTACTCATTGCTGGCATCCTCTGTGTTCGTCTTGTTCTTAGTATTGCAATAATTAGGATGATTGTGTTGTGATACAAACAAACGCTGCTTCTTCCTCACTCTGATGCTCCTGTCAGTTCAGCCTCATTAATAATGTTGTTCTTTTCCCAATTCAAAAACTTTCTCTTTTGGAGAAAATACATTTTGGGAGGTTTGAATGTTGAGTTTTGACCAGAGGTGTGGAAGGTAGGAGAGTCTAGGTGACTACATACATGTATATTATGCATTTTTGTTTCTATTGTTTTGCTTCTTAATCAGTATCAATACAAATCTGTTGTCTTTGCCAAACAACCTGCTTTTAGTCAGTTGGCCCAGATTCCTAGGTGAGTTAATTACACGTGTAGCGGTGATAATGCGTGTGCACAATTGGGGGTAGAGCTTGCTGGGAGGAGGGGGAGGACAACTGTATACTGGAATAAATAACCGGCCTCAGAGAAGAGCAAGGTGGGTCTCACACAAGTGTCTTTATAGCCATACCTGCAATCCATGGCTGGGTTGCTTTATTGACCCTGCTCATTAATGTGAACAGGGACATTAAGGCTGGCTGTTTCCTTAACTTAGAGCCCTGGGAATGCTTCACCAGCTCATTTTCCCATCAGGATGCACAGTAAAAGGATTCATTAAATTAAATAATAATGAATATAATGTTCCACCATTAATAATGGGCACTGCTGGTAATAGAAATGAGTCTGGTCTTTGCTGTTTTAGTACTCCTATGAAGAAGTGTGATAATAATAAAAGTACTTAGTATAGAAATACAGCTTTTAATTTTATTTTCTATAGGGTACTGCTTTACTGCTTTCCTTTTTGTCATTATTATTATTGATGTTGTTGTTGTTGTTGTTGTTGTTGCCTTTAAGTAATAGAACTGAAGTCAAGAATATAGTTTGGGTCTTAATAATTTGTGTTTGTCCCAGTGGATTTTCACTTTCTTGTTTTGATTATCAGGGTGTATTTCTATAAATCTGCGTTGCGTAGTTTTTGGATTCTAATTGGTTCAAATGGATTTAATACATGAACAAAATATGTCTAGACTTTGCTCAGGGTTCAGGGCAATCCTCTTTCTAGCAGGAAAGAAAGAAGTGCCCAATCAAGAGGCCGGTGACAGTCTTCTCAAGACTGCGGGGTCAGTTACAACACTTTCACATGTACTTTCTTCCACTCTGCTGTTGTTTGTCTGGTTGGTGCAGGCGGAAGGAATTGTTTCTGGTGGTTGAGGCACAACTGGGAGCAGCGGATTAGGAGATTTTAAATCAAAACCCAGCGAGTGACATCAGCTGCATAAACTATGAGCTGAGGCGTATTATCCAGTTTATACTCTGTACTTGAGGGAGATGAAGCTGAGGCAGCATGCACTGAAAAATTAAATAGGTGATGACAATCCATTGCTCCGGAGACCCAACATGTGGGATAGAGCTAGATAGCCAGTTAAACTGTTTTGCATTTCCAGAGCCTAGAGAAGAGAGCAAAACTCTCAAAATATTTATTACACCAGCATATGAATTCTGTACCCAGAGGAACGCATATTTCATGATCCTGTGAGTGACCGGTGTACGGAACATTATTTACTGCATTTTATTTCAGACACTCAGACTTGCTATACTGTTTTCCTTTTAAAAGGTTACCTAGGTTTGCATTCCTATGGCTGTATATTGCAGTGAGGGTGCAGTGGGAAAACACATTGGCATTCAGTTGTGTTGATACCGAAGACAGTCTGGTCTCGGTAAGAGCGAAAGGAGGCTATGCTGCCAGAACATTACTTTTAAAAAACGTGTACAAGCATAACCAACAGAGAGGCGACAATGGATGTTGTGTGCATAGCCTACTTTTACTGGACATCTCTTTCTTCTTTTTATTATTATTTGTATTTCTTGGCAGACGCCCTTATCCATAAGTGCAAAAATACAGTGAAGTACAAATCTGTATCTTTAACAGATGTGTTAATCAGCTACCCAACCCTACAGACATATATGGAGCTGTTTCTTCAGATATCATTCCATTCTCAACACATTGTGACAATGTAGTGCATGTGTTCCTGTAGTTAGAACACTGTAAAGACTAACTGACAAGTCCTGTTACCCAGCATGCTTTGAGACACTGTTGACAACAACTGCAATGACATCTGCTCTTCCATACTCTTCAACAAGCAGGGTCTCAACTTGTCCTAGTAAAGAGCAGGGCCACCAAAGCCATGTAGCCAGACTTTTTATTGATAGTGGGAGCTCTGTGCCATTTAAAAAGCATCACACACAAATTTATTTAGTGAGAGCTATCCGCTGTGCCTCTGAGATCATTCACAATCAAAGCAAGTCAGTGCTGATCATCATTTGTGGTTCATTCATTTTCCAAATGGGCTAAAGTTAATTACATGCAATTACAGTCACGCATGATAAATTGCTAAAGTTTCTCCACTGTCTACATTTTAAAAGCTGGACAGCACATTGGAGAAAGATCTTTTTCACCCTTCTGCACTGAATGTTCCGAATTCATAATTCACATGTACATGTTAACTTTTACCTGGCATTCCAGCTTTTTAAATATTTTTCTTGTAATAGTATCACATAAAGACAGATAGCATGTGCTCATATTGCAGGAAGAGAAGAGCAAGCATGACTCTCTAGAGGCAAGGCAAGAGTAACAGCTCAGAAATACTGCAAACAAACTGTAAACGAATGATTTTGAAAAACACACAACATTAACAGTCCATGTTTCAATGAGGCCTCTACGCACATTCAGAAATGCTGTGCTATAGCAAACCCATTTTTCTCTCATACCTGGCCATTACTCCTTGCCTAACCTTTATTGGTGTGTACCATTTAGTGCTGGTCAGAGGGAGTTAGTGCAGAGATTAAGACAGTCAGCCCCCTCCTCCCAGCCCCCCAGTCTTTCTCAAGAACAGCTGTTGGAAAGTAATGTGGTCTTGAATTCAGAGCCCACAACCAGCTGTTTCATTACCTGTAATTAGAGCCTCAATAAATGAATCATTTCCTTTGGATTGTAACTGCTGGGGTTTGATTATATCCTTACAGACATTAGCCATTTTGGATGGATTCCAGTACCAGCTGCCTTGCAAAAAGCGGTCACCCTGCATAGCTACAAGAATGTAGGGAGTAAAGAAGAAAGGTTTACACAGGACTCCCAGGAGTTACCATAGGGACGGGTCTATCAGCCAAAGCAATGTTGCTTTCTAGGTTACACCATTGTTTTTCTTATTTAATTTGATTTGATTTTTATCATTAGCTGAATATATACCAAAAAACTAAAAGAAAATGATGAAAAGTAAAAAATATATATGTTTTATACATATGTGTGTGTGTATACTACAAAATGAAAGCATGCTAATCAGTGCAGTTATGTGGAATTAGTGGTATTTATTTTCCTCATATTCTATGATATCCCTTAAGCACTTTGCTTGACAGTGATAACACTAAACATATCTGAACTCATTGCACAGAAGCATTTCTTTTGATATTCTTTAGATCAGTTGGATAAGCTGGAGAGCTAAATTTAAGTCACATACGAGTTTCTAACTATGTTGACTATATTTGCTTTAGAAATGCAGTCAATGTTCATGTTTTTACTGGCTAATGATGACTGTGTGGCTTGTCATCTAACCACTGCCTATTGTGGTTTTTGTTTTGTTGTGTGTAAAGTTTTGAAATGAAATGCCTTGCTAATGTGTGAAACCATGTGTGCTTTGGTTTCACTGGATTTGACTGACATAAGAGACCTTGTGAGTCTTTTAATGAGTCCTTGTCTGTCTTATCATGTAGTTATTCACCTTCTATGCCTTTTGTTGAAGCAGTCAAATCCCTAAGCAATAAAGTGTTGGCATTTCCGCCAGTTTGGTTTGGAATACATGCTTGTTTCTCCTTTGTGAAGAAGGTGTCCCATCTGAGGTGTGCATTCTCCCTCAAAATGATGATGATGAAACTAATACAATCAGGTTTTGTATAAAATGCTTCTTTGGCCAACGTTTGACTCGTTGAATGTTTGTCCAACCACAGGAGGGTTTAGAGAATGTCAGGGGTTTCTGAACTTCCAGGGCCTGAAGCACATCCTGTTCCTTAAAGTGAAGGAAAACCTTGGGATCTTGTAGTCAAACGAGCTACTGTCTGATTTTTATTTTACTATATTTCCTGAACTTTTTATCATACGAATATGCAGCTACAGCGTAAGAGAAAAACACAGTGGACTACAAATTAATTACATGAATTACAATGAATTACAAATTCAATTAAAATTTAAATGCAGGTCTTGGACTAGTCCCAATGGTGTAACTGGGAAAGCAATAGGCGGGACACTATATGATACTTCTAAGACACTAGTGGCCCCTGGAGAGATCAGTCCACTTAAAATCTGCCATCAAGCTGTGCCTTTCCCAGACCAGAGGCCTTTGTGTGAAGGAGAAGATGAACACAGAGAGCTGGCTGCTGACTATGTGCTCACCTGCAACAGACTGAGAGAGGCAGTGTAGAGACATTGTTTACCATGTGTACATATATATATATATATATATATGTATATGTATATATATATATGTCAACGTTGAACTGTTTTGTAAATGTTGTGTATGAGGTATATTAATGTATATCTGTACACCTGTGTATATTTTATTGATATTATTGTCCATTGCACTGTTCTGTATTTGCACTGGAACCCCCTGTAAATGGTTTGGCCAAATGGGTGTAATGCCATTAAAGCTCTTTTTGAATCATTAAAATAAAAGCTCTCCTCCCTCTCTCTGATTCCATAGTGCCATCTAAGGGAGTGCTGCTGCTCGTGTCAGGGAAGTGTTTTTTTCTTGGCTGAAGCAATGTTTTGTGCAAAGACCCTGCCTTATTTAAAGGTCTGCGCTGGCTTCACCTGGGCCCCAGGAGGGCTGTCTTCGGGGACCAATATCCTGTGAAGCAAACCTTGCCCTTACAGCTGCACCCTATTTTTGTGCAGCTAGCGAGCAGGCCTCAATCCCCCAGACAGCAGGACAATGAAATACAAAATCTCCCCTTTCCAAAGGTTATTATTATTATTATTAGTAGTATTATTATTAGTATTTATTTATTAGCAGACGCCCTTATCCAGGGCGACTTACAAAATATAAGTGCAATACGAAGTGCAAAAATACAGTGCAGTTCACATAATACAGTGCAATTCAAAGCGTAATACATTTTACAAATTCTAATGTACACAATATATAAGGTCTTACATCCTAGATTGTAAAAGATGATAAGTGCAGACAAGATGTTAGGTTACATTTAAGGGCCAGGGGAAGGGAGCATAGGGGAAATGAAATTAAACAATACGAGTACTAGTAATGCAAGGCAAGTAGTATGGTAAACGTTGTATAAGTGAAATCTTACAGGAGAGTAAATTACTAAATTACAAGTACTGTCTGAAAAGATGTGTCTTGAGTAAGCGCGAGAAGGAGGTCAAGGACTCTGCTGTCTTGACTTCAGTGGGAAGCTCAGTTGCCAAAACAGGGCTAGTGCTTGACAGTGCTTGATCTTTCTTCGAAATAAAGAAAATAAAAGGAAAGAAATGTGTTATAAAAACGCAAAATCCTTTTCTCTCCTTATTAAAATCAATGGCCCTAACTGACAGTTCTCAAGGTCCTCCACATGAGTGTCTGTTTCCACACACGTCTGATGCTATTGAAGGTTAAAGCTAGATGTGTTAATCATATGGCATTAAAACAATGGTAATTCAGGTATACATATGGAAGCATTCCCAACAGAAACTGGAAAAGACTGTCCATATCTCTCTCTGTAGATAGGTTATCTGAGAGAGAGAGTTTAATATTAAATTCTAATATTAATATTATAATATACTGCATATGGGGGTTAGAAAAGTAGGTCTTTTTCAGTGTGCCGCTGATAACTCTATGGTCTGCAGTTCGATCCCCACATCTGCTCACATTGCGAGTGGCTGGCACCCTGCCTTGTTGAAATTCTCTAAGCAGAAACCAATGGTGTGTGTGTGTGTGTGTGTGTGTATATATACACATAAATATATAAATCCTAGTTCCTATGCAATCATGTTGGACTGCAGTTTAAAAACAAAAACAAAACAATGTAATTTTGCATGAACTTCTACAATTAATACTAAAACAATCCAAGCAATCCAAGTAAAATGACCAAAAACATAATCAAGGCTGCTCTTATTCACATTCTATACAAACAAAACAGATTTACATTGAGAGTGACAATAAACACCTGAAAGTGAGTAGTTATGAGTGGTAAAATGTTTCAATATGGTGTGGACTCGGCTCAGATGGAAGCTGCTCAGGAATAATGGCTGAAAAGTTCCAGTGTGAACACTTCCCACAGAGGCACACAGACAGGTTTGCTCTGCCTCATCACTCCAGGAGCTGCCGCTGCTTATCTGACATGAACATTGTTAGCAGGGGCATCACAATGGGCTCGCCTGGTGCCAGTGCTATCTGATGAATGTCACCTTATTCCACAGCCATACACGACAACGAATACAAGATCCTTTCAACCTCGCTGATATTATGGCAAACAGTGATGGGAAGAGGCTGCAGATTACTGTCTGCTGTGATGAGTTACAGTAAATGGGTTCAGATTCATAATGCCCAAGAGTGACGCTTATTTGAATCCTGAGAATAGACCCGTGCTCTCAGCTTTTTTGCTTTTCTTGCTTTGTTTTGATTCCTGTTTTTGAGTTTTCTTGGTCTGAGTTAATTGATTAGGATGATGCGTTCATGATGCGTTAATGCTTTATTTTCTTCTTCTTTGTGGATAAGATTTCGTATTCTATTTTTTTCACCAATGTTTAATGTGACTGTGTATTTATCAATAGAACTCCATAACCCACATTGCAAAGAGAACATTAGACCATGATTTATTAATATCAATAACATTTCATATAACATTACAATCCATACATAAAAATATACATCACACTTTGAAAAGAGGAGATGATTTTTTTATTAATGCTGAAGAAAGTCCCTTTCAGTTTGTCTACACTATCATTGTCATCCATTCTGTTCTGCTCCTGTTTTGAAACCCTACACGGTTTAATAAAAATCATGCTACAAATTTCATCGTGTTCTTCGAAATGATTGTAAATGGATCTCACAGAATTATGCATAAATTCAATTTATACTAAATGAAGTGGAACAATAAAGGTTACAAGGCCATTGTCTTCACTGAAAGACATGCAACAGCCCGAAGCTAAAAGACAAGACGATTTAATAACATACTTTTGTGTCCCACAAACAATAAAATGGAATCACCCGAGCCACAAAATGACCCATGAAACCAGCACAGCTGTGAACGAGTCACCGCAGTTATAATTGGCGGTGGGGGGACGGGGGTGTTGTTGCCATCAGTAATTTCAGGACTACTGAGATTAATTGACTACTGTGCTGTTTCCAACTGATCTAAAGTGCTGCTATAGGTACTCTGACATATCCACAGTAAATGGGGAGTTTAGGTCTGTCATATACCAATGTCAGACAGAAATGACTGTGAAAAGAAAGTCATTTCAAACTGAATAACCACACACACTCAGCACAGCTACAATGTACATATTTCACATGCTGAATAACAGCTTCAGCCTGAAGATGGATTCACCCAAACACAGGTGCAGTACATAGCAATCAATTAGGAGGACAGACTTGATCTACAGCTTTACTGGTGATGCAATTAAATATGCAAATGGAACACCTCAACAGAATGACAATCGTATTCTATCATATAGAACAAAGAGGACTAAACAATATAATGAGTGTGTATATCGTAAGGATTATTCTGAATTGGTGATGTGTGCTGAGACATTTGCATCTCAGTTAAACATCTTGTTTATACAGAGACAATATTTTACTCCTGGCAGATGATTTAATCCAGAAAAAGCCTGAGAAAACAACTGCTTTAAGTAAAATGTTGTGCCAGAAATTATTTACATATCTGTTTTATTATTTATAGGAACAGAAAGTGGATGAAAGTCTTGTATGGTGAGTTGGCGACAATCCGGTTTGGGTCATTAATCCAACATTTGCTAATTTGATATTGTAGACTGAGTTTACCTGATGCGCGTGGGGAGCGAAGGCTGGCCCGTGTGGTCCGATCCAACAGGCGAGCTACTGTAGCTCAAATTGCTGAAAAAGTTCATGCTGGTTCTGATAGAAAGGTGTCAGAACACACAGTGCATCGCAGTTTGTTGCGTATGGGGCTGCGTAGCCGCAGACCAGTCAGGGTGCCCATGCTGACCCCTGTCCACTGCCGAAAACGCCTACAATGGGCACGTGAGCATCAGAACTGGACCACAGAGCAATGGAGGAAGGTGGCCTGGTCTGATGAATCACGAGTTCATGGTGTTGACTTAGTCTCCAAATTCCCCAGATCTCAATCCAATCGAGCATCTGTGGGATGTGCTGGACAAACAAGTCCGATCCATGGAGGCCCCACCTCGCAACTTACAGGACTTAAAGGATCTGCTGCTAACGTCTTGGTGCCAGATACCACAGCACACCTTCAGAGGTCTAGTGGAGTCCATGCCTCGACGGGTCAGGGATGTTTTGGCGGCAGAAGGGGACCTATACAGTATTAGGCAGGTGGTCATAATGTAATGGCTGATTGGTGTAAATATTTTAGTGTATTACAGTATTGCATGCATCCTCAGTATACATTTTCACTTTAAGCAGGGCATTCATCCTCCTTGTTGCATTATCACCTGAGCACTAACCTGCTACCTCATCTAATGAGGCTGAAATTAAAGGGTTTGAAATCAATATCCCCCAGCTTTGAAATGGCAAAACCACTGATCTCTTGCGCTCGTACTCCCAAACAATTATCATCAGCATTATTCAAACGGCGGGACTTCTCAGCGCATATGCCACCAGCTCACAAATCAAAGCCTGCTGTTTGCAAAGGCTGACTAACTTTGCTTAGCTCGGTCCACAATTCTTTGCATGCTCCACATTCATGTCAGATAACCCTGGGGAGAAGACACAAAGGTAGGAGCACCCTAATTGCATATATGCAAAGCAGACCCAGAATTTTTTTGGTTGACATTTGCTTTTTTTTTGCCTACATGCAGTGATGTGTAAATTAGACAAAAGCGATAAAAGAGAGGAGACTTAATGAGATTGGAATGAATATTTAAATGAAGGCAACGTTGCCCATGATTGATAGTGAGTGATTTGCCAGTCCTACCCCAGCCACCATCGACTCCCTTGCCAGTGTCTTACACTGTCTTCTCATTTTAGATGTTCAGGCAGATACTCTGTCATTCCTCCAGCCAAAGGCATCAAAGTCACTGGGGATCTGTCACCCTGTCAGTGAATAAGCTCCATTAAAAGTGTACTGAGGATACAGGTTACAATTAATGATGACAGTGTTAGTTTTTAAACAATGGGTAACTGTGGATTCGATTGTGATTGACTGACATTGGATGAGACAGTTTCATTGATTTTGTTTATTTTATAATAATAATAACTTTTAATTATTTTAAGTCCACTTTTGCGTTTACATTCTCTTACTTTCAAGAAGTAGAAAAATGTTAAAGATCATAATAATACTAATAATAGCAGGCAGTAATGATAATTGAATATAGATAGTATACATCAGTATTACTAAATAAAAGTAATTAAACTGCTTTTACATCTTAACCTCTTTATAATATGTAAATCTGAGAACATGGTAATATATTGTAAAGCATGGAACAAAACACAGTAGAAATATGCTTAAAGCGTGGTACAATCTTGGTAAACCATCATGGTGCGATAAGTATGATTTGGTCTAGCCCTTATAGTTTTTTGGTTGTTAACAGAAATGAAATCTGTCACACTAAAGGCCATTCTTGGTTCCCACCCTTTATTTGCTGTATAAGATTCAGATGCTCTAGTCTGGAGCTGTGAAATTAATTAGTCTAAATGCGATTCACAGAATGCTGAGTTAGAATATTTGGTAGACAATTTTACAGTTACACTGAGAACTCCCATGGATTTCCTTTACTCTTATGTGGCTCATTTCATGCTAAGGAACACACAAGTATAGGTAATACAGCTATCCTTTGTTATTAGGTCAACTTGCTGAGGGGAAAGGATCGAACAGTCTGCACATTTGAAGGGCGTGTGTCTATATCTTTGCTTTGATGGTATGGTGTGCTGTGTTGATTAACGCTGGGCAATGTCAAACTGGGGACAGTTTTATTAAAGCATTCTTATAGGAGGTGTTAAGGACTCAAGCCCTAGTATTCCTAGTGCCAAGTTATTCTCATCTGGGGAATTTCAGATGATAACAACTCAGCATAAAACCATTCAGCTCCAAAATGCAAACTGCCAAAATATCTAAAATTGTTGCCATTGACCTTTACGACTTTGGAAAGCATCCTTAGAAAGAAGCCAGGCAGTGTCGTTCAAGCTGCAGCCTATATCCCCATGACTGCTGCCATCAGTTGAGGATTGTGTCATCTGTGTCGTCTCCACACACTTTGATTTTGGCATCATGCCCACTCAGACTTCCTGCTGTAGGTCAGCTGGAAGAGGGATCTCCGCAAATATGCCACATTTTCAGACGCGTTGGCAAATGGCATTGGCAGTCTCTGTGTTTTCTGCAGATGTGATTAAATGCTTTGCCTGTAAGGCATTTTGCAAACGTCCAAGAAGCTTCAATTGTTGGCCCTCAGGTGGACAGCAGTGGTCAGTCCTGATGCTGCCTTTCTCTGCTGCAGTGCCAGAATAAGAGCTCTGGTGTCTGGATGCAGAAATTCAAATAAATGTGAAAGTTTGGACAAATCCCCAGTGTGTCGGCTCATGTTGTCACAGGAAACAGTGGTTTGTTTGTTTATTTTTGTTGTCGTTGGATGTAGGTGTTAAAGTTGATGAACCAGGTTTTGCAAATGGTCCAGGTCATTGTTCATGTATTTTTTCCTGCTTTATTTGCATGTCTGAGATAAACATCTTTATATTATCTACTCAAATCCCTGCCACCCTATTTTAAAGAACAATACTTTACCAGTAGAATAATCATTTTCAGTGATTTTATTCAAAGTGGATGAACAAATACATTATTTTTATGTGGGATAAGCACTGCATGTTCTAGATATCCAGATGGACTGATGAATCTTTACTATACCCTCTCAAGCCAAGATCTGGTTACACCATGTGAAGGGTTGACTTGGTTACATTCAAATGTGGAGAGGAATTTTCATGATGCTTGATTCCAAGTCCCTGGGATATTTGGACAGCCCCATCTTGAGTGCCCAGTGAGGCGTGGGGAAAGTGATGGCAGCAAGGAGAATATTGTAATCCTAATACAACTCTCAGGTGCTGAGGAACACACAAGAGAAGAGAATTTAGCATTCAGCCACCATGTAAATACACACCATCATACACAGTGTGTAATTGACAGAAATCACTATTCAGACAAATTGTTTGAATAGTTATGTATTTGCAAGGCAGTGTGCTGCAAAAAAAGCCCTGGATGTGAAAGGGAACAAGCTGTAAAACTTGGTGCAAGCAAGATTCAGCCTCTATGGAATTTAATATTTGTTCATTTAGTTTAAATTTGTAGTTATTTTCTAGAATCACGGAGACTGTGGTTGTATTGTAAAGAAAACAAACTATGGATTCTAAACTGTTCAGTCCAGTCTCCCGTTATGTGTCCCGCCCCCACAAACACGCACGCACACACACAATTCACAATGCTTCCTGTTCTACAAATTGGTACTGCTTTCTACAGAGCTCCTGCATTGATATCTAGACAGATTGTACATCACAGTATACAGCAATATTGGCAGGAAACATGATAAAGTTTGGTTAGCAGCTTCTGGAATGAGATTGTAAGCTCATGTTTGAGCCAATACAGGTTTTGGGGGGAATGAAAGGCTTCACATTATTTTTCCTTTTCTATGTGTGCCAGACGATGGCAGCCCCACTGAATTAATGAAAGATGCTATCTGCAGTCAAGGATGGGCTCCAAATGGCTTTTGCATCACTGTCCCAATGGACTGGGGGCTCCAGTGCTCTATAGCCACAGCAGAGCTCATTATGGTGCTGTGGAAAGGCAGCACGCGCAAACACACACACACGCACACGTGCAACAAGCACAAAAGGCTTTTCAATTAGAGGCTCTGCAGAGCCCAGGGACCTAGACTGCCTTAAGGATTCATCGGGGGGAGGAGTAGGAGATTGGGAGAGATTGTCAAAGGAAATATCCTACTCCAGCTTTATTTGATGGGATAGAGGGGAACAAAAAGAGTTACCCAGTGTAACTGATGATTGAAATGGAAGAGGAAGCTGGATGGAAAGAGAGGCCATTGTCACATGAGATGGATGGAAGTGGAGGTTAACCAACTTAATAACCATAAATAGAATGTTGTCACAACTGAAATATTTCAGTTTGTCTCATACAGAAGTTATGGCTGACCTCCCTGTCTGATCTTTGACTGATGTCTAGTATCCGACAGTGGCATGAAACATGAATGCAGCAACTCGTGCAGGCTGCTTGTGCTCACCTTGAGTTTCTTCTTTATTGGAAGCAGACATCTATGTATGCTTCAGCTGGGAGTTACACGGCACAGGAGGTATGTATATAGATAGTGTCTATGTCTGTCTTCCTCCATACTGCGAGTCACTGTGTCTCTGTTATCCATATCAGCGGTGAACACACACTCACACTACACACACACACATGCATGCACACACACACGTTGACTATTGTTTCTGAGAAAAACTGATCACCTGACCTTTACCTATTGCTGTGAAGTGAAGCTTGTCCTTGAAGGCACAAACACAGCTTCGGTCCTTATCTTGGCTCTGAGACTTTATATACTATACTTATATTTTCCCGTTCGCCCCCCCCACCCTAAGTGAGGCTACTACACAGAAACAGACAGAAGACCTTAATTTTTATTGACCTCACCCCCCCTATACATGACAGTTTCAAAATCAATGGCAGTTTTTGAAAAATACATGAATTCACACTTTTTTTGCCCCCCTTGTGCACTTTTACAGACTTTTTATGCAGGGTAAATCAAACCCACAATTGATTTCACTGCTCTTTGTCCAGCAAAGATTATTCTTATAGTCAGGAATCGTGAAGCTTTAACAGCAGTCTCCTGTCCATCTGTGTGGGAGGAGTTTGATGTTTCACATTTCTGTTGGCTTTTAACAAAGACTGCGGAATGGGCTACAGCCAAACCTATTTAAACACAGACAGGAGGAGGAGGACACTGCCTTGCCATGGTTGTTAACATCACTACCATATACACACAGCTCGACACCTCCCACCTCCCTGCTGCACAGTTTACCAGTCAGTGTCATGATTCGTAGTACAGCGTGTTTCATGAATTACAGGTCCAAAATTAAATTAACCATATCTGCAGCTTACACATTTAAATAAAAGGACATGGTCTAACTCATGTCTGTTGTATCCTGAAACACAAATTGTTTATTTGCTAGTGAAGGGGGGCGGGGGGGATGTAGAGCAAGATTACTTATTAGGATTTTGTTGGCTGCTAGAACAAAATGATTCTCTCAGCCTTCCTTTTTCCATTCCCAGAGTTGTTTCCCAAAGACTAAGCTTCTGCAAACCCCCCAGTCATTGTATACAACAGTGCCAATGTCTTTATCATCACAAAAATGTGGAAGCAGAGGGCTCTACTGAAAGGGATTTTGGTAGTAATATACAGGAGCTCAGTAGGGATCTCACACTGGATAACAAATGGAGAATCGAGTAAAGGAGTGAAGTTGGCCTTAATAACCTAATGAAACGCATTACCTGATATACAGTGCATCCGGAAAGTTTTTGTTATGTTACAGCCTTATTCCAAAATTGATTAATTTTATTGTTTTCCTCAAAATCCTACAAACAATACCCCATAATGACAACGTGAAAGAAGTTTGTTTGAAATCTTTGCAAATTTAAAATAATAATAAAAAAAAGCACATGTACATAAGTATTCACAGCCTTTGCTCAATACTTTGTTGAAGCACCTTTGGCACCAATTACAGCCTCAAGTCTTTTTGAGTATGATGCTACAAGCTTGGCACACCTATTGTTGGGCAGTTTCTCCCATTCTTCTTTGCAGGACCTCTCAAGCTCCATCAGGTTGGATGGGGAGCGTCGGTGCACAGCCATTTTCAGGTCTCTCCAGAGATGTTCAATCGGGTTCAAGTCTGGGCTCTGGCTGGGCCCCTCAAGGTCATTCACAGAGTTGTCCTGTAGCCACTCCTTTGTTATCTTGGCTGTGTGCTTAGGGTCGTTGTCCTGTTGGAAGATGAACCTTCGCCCCAGTCTGAGGTCCAGAGCGCTCTGGAGGAGGTTTTCATCAAGGAGGTCTCTGTACATTGCTGCATTCATCTTTCCCTCGATTCTGATTAGTCTCCCAGTTCCTGCCGCTGAAAAACATCCCCACAGCATGATGCTGCCACCACCATGCTTCACTGTAGGGATGGTATTGGCCAGGTGATGAGCGGTGCCTGGTTTCCTCCAGACATGACGCTTGCCATTCAGGCCAAAGAGTTCAATCTTTGTTTCATCAGACCAGAGAATTATGTTTCTCATGGTCTGCGAGTCCTTCAGGTGCCTTTTACTGAGGAGTGGCTTCCATTTGGCCACTCTACCATACAGGCCTGATTGGTGGAGTGCTGCAGAGATGGTTGTTCTTCTGGAAGGTTCTCCTCTCTCCAGAGACACGCTGGAGCTCTGTCAGAGTGACCATGGGGTTCTTGGTCACCTCCCTGACTAAGGCCCTTCTCCCCGATCGCTCAGTCTGGCCAGACGGCCAGCTCTAGGAAGAGTCCTGGTGGTTCCAAACTTCTTCCATTTACGGATGATGGAGGCCACTGTGCTCATTGGGACCTTAAATGCTGCAGCCATTTTTCTGTACCCTTCCCCAGATCTGTGCCTCGATACAATCCTGTCTCAGAGGTCTACAGACAATTCCTTGGACTTCATGGCTTGGTTTGTGCTCTGACATGCACTGTTAACTGTGGGACCTTATATACACAGGTGTGTGCCTTTCCAAATCATGTCCAATCAACTGAATTTACCACAGGTGGACTCCAATCAAGTTGTAGAAACATCTCAAGGATGATCAGTGGAAACAGGATGCACCTGAGCTCAATTTTGAGTGTCATGGTAAAGGCTGTGAATACTTATGTACATGTGCTTTTTTTGCAAAGATTTCAAACAAACTTCTTTCACGTTGTCATTATGGGGTATTGTTTGTAGAATTTTGAGGAAAATAATGAATTTAATCAATTTTGGAATAAGGCTGTAACATAACAAAATGTGGAAAAAGTGAAGCGCTGTGAATACTTTCCGGATGCACTGTATTATCTCAGTGTCAGGCTCTGAACAGCCTCAATACAGTCGTTTAAACAGACAATGCAAAATTTGATGTTTTCTGAACCGTAAGGAATACGTTTTAAAATAATAGTCTCTTTGAGAAGGTCTATTTGGGGTGAAAAATAAAAAAAAGTGTAATCATGTTCTATTTAAAACCAAAATTTGCATCTCATCAGCAAGTCAATAATTCTTCCCTCCCCAGAAAAAAACAGATGATGTCACACGGCCTGGTGTAAAAATGTAATCATCAGGGGTTTTGATGACAACCCTGGGGTCGCTCAGTTTCTATCAGGATGGATCACTCAACCTTGAGATCTCCTTGTGCCCTTTTTTCAGTGCACAATGAGGAAGAAACGTGTGTGTAAATGAGTTTGTCCTGTGTGACACATTGTGAATGCACGATGTAATCCCTTGAAGAGCTTATAAGCACTAAGCCAGCACTAGGGGACTCCAGCCCATCCACAGCTGACTGACTTTGGGCATCTGACTGTGGAGCAGTGGTTCTTTCTAATGCGGATTATTGTCAATTATTACACCTCGACTGTGGATACGACCTGTCTATAAACACTGCATTGCTTAAAAAAAAACAAATCCCCTCACTCTTTTCTTAGAAGCAACGCAAATGACACAAACAGAGCAGTGTTTTTTGGTTCCTTGAGGGGAAGATAACACTGCACAGCAGGGGGAAATAGTCCTGTTTACAAGCCGGGCTGCAGACACTGCTGATGAGCATTATGAGAAGCCATCGGTGATAAGCCGTCCGCGCTGTCTGTCCTGGGAGCGGATTCGAGGCTGATGCAGTGGTTTGCCTGCATGGTGAGAATATTTTCACGCCTCACGTTCTTGTCATTAGAGTGTTGACTTTGAGGACCTTTATCTGTTGCAGGACCAGGATTAGCCTGTCATCATATTCTAAGACATTTCCTGCAGCACAGAGCCAGGCTTTACTCTGATTAATGGAGTCACTCTCCCCAGCTATTGAAGGTCACAGAATTCTCATCTTATAAAACTCAACAGTCTGACACCAGGGTTTTTTTGGTCTGTGTGTGTGTGTGAGTGTGTGTGTGTGTGTGTACGTGTGTGTGTGTGTTCGTCCTAGAAGAAATATATTCCAGTGTGTTCTGTAGTTCTACTGTAATTACAAATGGAGTTTTTTTTTAATTTCCTACTGAAGTAAGCTTTAATGTAAAGACTTATTTAAGTATTATTGTGAGTATTCATACTTTTTTATATCCATCCACATTCCTCCTTTTTCCACTGTATTTGCTGTATTGAACACAGTTAATCATGAACGGTCACTTTTCAAGGTTTACCAAAAGCACTGCAGGCTAACTAAATAAATACCGTTATCAGACTATAGAGACTGAATGGATTAGACCTTAGAGGTGAACCTGTGCTAGTGAGACAAACTGGATGACATCAGTGAAAAGGAAGGCGGTCAAGCCATGTTTCTGATAGTAATTATAAAGTTAAAAAATGTAACTTTACATAACATATGCTTCAGCTGAGACACGAAGAGAGAACTCAAAATGAAGAGAGAGCCAGCGAGGTCTCATGGCTTGAACTCTTTTTTTTACACTTCAAAGTTTCAAAATAACTGCATTGAACAGAATGTCAACCGCACAGCGCCGAGGGGAACAGACAGGCGCTTGACGATCACAAAGGCAGCGGGAGGGAGGTGGTGTCTGTGCTCCATTGCCCCCTGCTACAGTACCCATACTGCCCTGTGCCATTCCTCGTCCCAGATCACTGCAGCAACAAAGGCAACGACGCTGGGTGGGATCATTCTGACGACTGGGAGGGGTTTGGATGGTTCTCTCACCATCGTGCGAATCATTCCTGCAACCTGATGGTGACTGCCTGGAGCACTGACAGCAGTTTGGTCGTCAAATACCGGTGTCCATCAGTCCTCTGGGTACATTGCAAAGTGCTTGAATACAATTTCTGCAAAGCATTTGGAAAAACAAAAAAAAGCTGTTGTACAGTACCTTTGTTGGTCTCAGCATCATTCTTAGAAGGGAATAAATCTGAGGCAATTCTACTTGTGTGAAAACAAGTCCATATGCAAGTCCAAATTGATTCATATTTCATAGACTCTCAGCTCTAGCACATCCTGAATCCACACCTGCACAAGGTTACAACAGAACAGAAAAGGAAACTTTAAACAAAGTCTCTCACGGCATTTCTGTTAGAACATATTTTTCAAAAGCAGCAAAGGGATCAGCCCTAGAAAGATAGAGAGAGGAAAAATAAAACTAACCAGCCATAAAGTAATTTTTATGTTCTATACTGAAAGTGCAGGGCACTGAGAAACTAACCATGTAATGAGACTGGTGATATTGTAAGCCTACGACAGTAAAAGGTAAGCCTTTAAAACAAAACACACAAAAATGAAGTAAATAGCTCATGATGGAGGTGTGAAGAGTGACATTTGTGTCTGTTTGAGCAAGCTAAGCACCCAGCCGCCCGATCTCAATAACATTATAAAGCGTCACTCCTCTGACCTTTTTTACTTTACATTTGTGGAGTTACCTGCAATTAAGTACAATTACAATGACTCAAATGGAGATGCTTTAATGCTAACTTGACATTTATATGTTTGTACAGAGTTATATGACACTTTCATATTCATGAGCACTTGGTGGGGTTGTAGGTCTTGTGCTGCCTCAGGTATTCAGCTGTATTAGTCAAGCTATAATTTTACAATAACATAATTTTGAGAATGTTTAATTAACAAGCAGATCTGCATGATACACCACATTCAGCTGAAAGCATTTATTATGAATGTCTTATACAGCAGTTACTGAAAAGTAACAAAAGAATGCCATTACTACTGTAGTTCTGAGGTTTTCTATTTTAGGTTTAATCAGATTAAAGACTTTAACACATTACATTTAATGAGTAATAAAAACACATTTGTGAAGGTAATCACTGCTTCTCATTCCTTTTACAAATGTACTTTTCTGCAATTGCTATTCGGAGTAATAACCATCATCCTTGTTATTGAGAACATCCTGGCCAAAGAGGTCCGTAGGGTCCCCTCCCATTTTGGTTGCTTTCTTGCTCCAGTGGTGTTGTATTGAAGCCTAGGGCAAACTACAGTGTGAATGGCTTTATTTGATTGAAGGGTTATTTGCAGGTGTGCTGTCACTGCCAGAATGAACTGCATCTTGCTGGAGAACAGACATGAAAACACGTGCTGTACAGTATGACACAGCAAAGCACCATACAGTGCAGTTTCTTGATTAGGCCTTTTCAAACAGAGACAACGGATATCATTTTAATACAAATGTATATTTATGTTCTATGTTGAGAAATACAGCCGTGATTATATTTTATGGCATTGAGGGCTGGTTCTTGGCAAGGGCAACATTGCATGCCAAATATTTAGGAACCTGCATGAATTCTTATTCTTATTAATATTGTTATTAATATTGTACCTGTTATTGTTATTATTACTCATTAGATGACATGGCTGCTAATTAGGTAGTCATTCTTATGGTGCCACAGGGATCTGGCTTTACCAGCCTGCTGATTCTGAAAATGCAGGTATCATTACAGATTAACTTTAAACTGCAATGTCCTGTGCCTGCTTCCTGGATGTTATGTGTGTCTTGTCAAATGACAGTGTGTGTCACATTGACCCATTTCTGTGCCGAGTCCCTCCATTCGCCTGTCCATCAGCTCAGCCTGCCTGGCACTTGCCAATACAGATGCTGTGCCCTGGAGTGGAGGAATCTAGCAACGCAACTTTCACTGTTTTATGGCAGCCTTTGACATTCATGAAATCTATAATAATAACTGTCATTATTAGTATAGCAGTAAAGTTTATTTCCGGTTTAAACCAGTTGGTCCTCCCTTAAGAATGCCTTATGTTATTATTTTGAGAAATGTAGTTTTTTCTCTTATCTGTCACTGTTCTTGATGTGAAAACAGTTATTGCCTCACTCCTTTCGGAGAAATTGCTGTTTAACCGTTGAGAGGTGTTCCTGGGGGAGAAAGGGATAAGTGAAATGAGTTCATTCAGTAACAGTAATTTAAACATTGTATGATATAAGTAGAGTGATATAGACTATAAAAACATTTACAGTTGCACAGCTAAGTTATCCAATGGAACCTGGAAACTAGTTAGTGTAGATATTACGTTAAACTTCTAGACATTTCAAAAGATGTTAATTCAGTTAAACATGCTATATAAAAATTTAGTACTGTATATCTAAACCTTGATTTATGCCAAGACATGTTCAAAATCCCATTGGATTAGCTCATTCAATCAATTCAATTGAATTTATCCAAAAACAAATCTTGCAATAAAAATATTCTCAGTGAGGCGGTAGCCTGAATATCTGCTGAACTTGCTGCTTTACAGCTTGTCCTGATTATCAGTAAAGCGATGCTATTGCAACAAATATGTTTATTGTTATTATTTATTTATTAGCACACGCCCTTATCCAGGGTGACATACAAAATATAAGAGCATTATAAAAGTGCAATTTAGAGGTTTAATATTAATGTTCAGATGACAGAAAGTCTCTGATATTGCAAGTCTGAAGCTTCTATATTAGAATAAACCATGTATAGGCCTAATTGTGATTTCATGCTATATTTTGTGTATTCCTTGGTTTCTGTTTTTTTTTGTTAGTTTATGATCGTATTAGATTTACTGCTAAAGCCCAACTTGTCAAAATACAAGCAATTCTACATAATTTCCAAGGTGCAGTTTATGGGATACATTTTTTTATTTTATGTTGACATTTTTCACCATTAAGGTAAAAAAAAAAAAAAAAAAAAAAAAAGGAAAACAGACCTGACACAGATTAATTTGGATTAATAAGTGTGTCTGTGTGTATATGTATATGTATCTATATATATGGAAAGTCCTTGTAGTACAAAAAGGTCATTCAATCTAGTTTTCTTCAATTCAAGAAACTGTCCCTCTGTGACTGTGATTACTAAATTACATTAAGGGTTTGACAATGGTGGCTGGCAGCTTGGCAGAAAGAGGTTTTGCTAGAGTTAATTTGGGCCCCCTTCAGTTCACAGATGTGCCTTTCCACTGTTATCAATGCTAAATAATTATGTGCAATTACCAGCTACATGTTAAATCCCAAATGGGATGCTCATATTAGCATTGCTAATGTTTTAGTGGGTACATGGCGTGGTTGATGCGGGCTTCTGTTAAGGATGAACGCTGCTAGCTTTGTTTTCTTATTTTATTGAAGCAATCAAAAAAATCATGGCAAATTCACCACTCCAACTAGGACACATGCTTAAGTACCATTAAATAGGTGTAATAAAAACAACATCAACAGAGATGGCAAATGCAACCTCTCATAAATGGCTTTATTGTTGTCCAGCTTCAGAAAACCTTATGCTATTCAACCAATCATTACAGTTAGAAAAAGTCAATATATGGAAACGTATACAGATGTCTCTGTAGCTGAATGGTTTTAAATCTGGCCATTTTCTAAACTGGAATTTGTGATTGCATTTGACAAGGGAACAAATCCTCATCCTTATCCTTATCCTTCAATGAAACTTTTTTCCTAAGTCTACATTTCTGTCTCTGAACTGTACCTGAAGGGATCATACATCCTGGACCCTGCGGTGGTTCCTCCACGACTGTTGAATCTGTTTTGAAAAGCTACACTATGTGTTTTGTTAACAACAGCATTTCCACTTGAGGTAAATATTTCCTGCAAGCCATTGTAGATATGCTTAAAGACCATTAGACTCCCAGCTTAGTCTCCAGACGGCTATAATAGAGTAGTTTCATCTATGCTTGGGCGTCTTCTCAGCTAGTGGCTCAGAGGAACAATATCCTTTGTGTATTTAGGTTATCAGACACATGTCAGAAAACCAGGATAAATGTGCAAAGGTTTGCTTGATGAACTGCAAATAGAATAAAAAACGGATTTCACAAACATTAATCTGGGCTTCAACATGTACTGTACCATTTGCCTTCCTCAGAATAAGCAGGTGCTGTTTGCTCAAAGACAGATATGGTAGCAGCAGAAGCCTGCTCTCTTTGTTTTGTCAAAGCATAAACGGGTAGATTACTTTTCTACTGGACAGGTTAAATGGCAGAAATGAGAAGGCATAGTAAGGATCTGCATAGTGACAATCTATTTTCATAAAACAAATCTCTTAGTTGCATATTTTATTTGTACAAAGCAAGGGGAGCTAGAAAAAACTGAAGTGTGTTGTCAGGCAATGTTCCCATCTATGATACAGTGCAAGGCCACATCAGCGCCAAACATGACAAGTAATGCATTTCTAATGTATCCTTATTCCCTGCAACATCAGAAATGATGGCCCTTGCTTTTAATTTGTGTGTGAGTTTTTAAAAACAAGTAATATAATTGATATACACTCACCTAAAGGATTATTAGGAACACCATACTAATACTGTGTTTGACCCCCTTTCGCCTTCAGAACTGCCTTAATTCTACGTGGCATTGATTCAACAAGGTGCTGAAAGCATTCTTTAGAAATGTTGGCCCATATTGATAGGATAGCATCTTGCAGTTGATGGAGATTTGTGGGATGCACATCCAGGGCACGAAGCTCCCGTTCCACCACATCCCAAAGATGCTCTATTGGGTTGAGATCTGGTGACTGTGGGGGCCAGTTTAGTACAGTGAACTCATTGTCATGTTCAAGAAACCAATTTGAAATGATTCGACCTTTGTGACATGGAAGTAGCCATCAGAGGATGGGTACATGGTGGTCATAAAGGGATGGACATGGTCAGAAACAATGCTCAGGTAGGCCGTGGCATTTAAACGATGCCCAATTGGCACTAAGGGGCCTAAAGTGTGCCAAGAAAACATCCCCCACACCATTACACCACCACCACCAGCCTGCACAGTGGTAACAAGGCATGATGGATCCATGTTCTCATTCTGTTTACGCCAAATTCTGACTCTACCATCTGAATGTCTCAACAGAAATCGAGACTCATCAGACCAGGCAACATTTTTCCAGTCTTCAACTGTCCAATTTTGGTGAGCTTGTGCAAATTGTAGCCTCTTTTTCCTATTTGTAGTGGAGATGAGTGGTACCCGGTGGGGTCTTCTGCTGTTGTAGCCCATCCGCCTCAAGGTTGTACGTGTTGTGGCTTCACAAATGCTTTGCTGCATACCTCGGTTGTAACGAGTGGTTATTTCAGTCAAAGTTGCTCTTCTATCAGCTTGAATCAGTCGGCCCATTCTCCTCTGACCTCTAGCATCAACAAGGCATTTTCGCCACACAGGACTGCCGCATACTGGCTGTTTTTCCCTTTTCACACCATTCTTTGTAAACCCTAGAAATGGTTGTGCGTGAAAATCCCAGTAACTGAGCAGATTGTGAAATACTCAGACCGGCCCGTCTGGCACCGACAACCATGCCACGCTCAAAATTGCTTAAATCACCTTTCTTTCCCTTTCAGACATTCAGTTTGGAGTTCAGGAGATTGTCTTGACCAGGACCACACCCCTAAATGCTTTGAAGCAACTGCCATGTGATTGGTTGGTTAGATAATTGCATTAATGAGAAATTGAACAGGTGTTCCTAATAATCCTTTAGGTGAGTGTATACATCTGACATATGGTACCAAAGTGATTGAGGAGTCACTCCTTGGGCTTCTGATGGACTGTTTTGGCCCCATGGGATATATTCTGAGAAACACATCCATAAGATTTGAGTGAAATTATTTTATTTTGTTTGGTACTGACACCACTGCCGGGGTAGGTGTAGTGATATATTCCCATCATGCCATTGTCAAGGGAAAGCAGGAAGACAGATAGAAATACACTTACAACTTTATTATCAGCCTCCAAGACAGGAAGGAAAAGCCACCTTGCAGCCTGTTACTTAATTTTATGCATTTCTTCTGTCAATAAATAAAGGTCTTCTGTCCTCATCTCTATCAATTTGACACATTTCATTAGCACTGACATGAAAGACATTTTCCATAACACCCCATCGAATATTGATGCCAACTGCAGACAGCCTTTCTATCTTGCACTGGCAATTTTAATTCAAAACAGATACAGAGTCAAAGACAAAAGAGGACACATGTGGGGGTTCCATGCAAGTTCACAAGCAATTAGTGGCATATGTGACAATCAGCCAACAAAGCGGAGAAAACATAGTGGCGAAACGGTTCAGACACAGAGATAACTTCTACGGCAATGAAGTGTCACTCAAGCTTTATATTTGAGTCAGGATACATAATGGATATCTTAATGAATAGTGCATGATTTCCGATAATGCTTATTGTGTATTTCTGTTGCTTAAATTATCACCAATTTCTTCTGCAAGCACAAAATAATAAGAAGTTGGCATAACTATAACCAGCCAGCTGCTGTCACTATTATAATTGCTTTCGGATCTGAAGTAAATTATAAGAGTGTGCGCGCAACCCTCGAGGGTTCAGAGTAGCGGAGCTGAGGTACAAAATGTGTCTCTAACTCCCAGATTAGCTTTGTCCCTTTTTGTTGCAGCTATTGTAGTTTTCGGTTGTGTTCTGTTCCCGTTAATTGAAAGCAGGCAAAGCTGTTTTTTCTGTCAGTGTAGTTTTAGTTGTAATCTTTATAAAGCTATGCTATTTACAGAAGAAGAACAAACATTTGTAGACATAATCCCAGTTTTGAACCAAGAGCTAAAACAAATGCAAACTGTCAGGGGAAATGAAAGAACTCCAACTAGCTGTCAGGGATAAGACTTCCTTGAAGCTAAATAATGCCTTGCCAGTTTGGGGACATTTTCAAAAACAGTCCTTTCATGAAACATTGCATTGTGATATCATGCAATAATTGTTGTTTATTGTTTGTTTGTTAGTCTGTTTGTTATGTTGCTTTTGTTATCATTTACATTGCAAATGTACACAAATTAGAAGAACAAGTAGGAGTATGATAAAGGATTTGTCGCTGATTATTCATGTGGTACAGAAAGTCATTAAGGAAGTATAAGTGTGTTGCTTTGTGTAGGATTGTTTAAGTGCTGTCTTTTCCTTCTGCTGTGAATGGTGACACTTGAGTGGTTTCAGTGAAAAGCTATTCAATGTAAAAGTGGTTTCTTATTTGTTTATTTAGCCTTAAGAGTGAGTTCATTCAGTGAAAGTGCTATTGTTTTGAGGGCAGCTTGTTGTGAATGGGATGGGGTGGGTGGACACATATCAAGATAAATGGGATGAGGGGGTCATACAGCTCTGCTTTAAACTGAAAGTTTGCAGATCGGAAGCGGGATCGATCTGTTGCTCGAGAACAGCAGATGCCAGTCTTCACATTAGGTAATGGAGGAGCGGGGAAAGCAAACAAATTAGCTACAGGAACAGTCGACATTTTCACAGTGTAAACAGAAAAACTGTGGTGGTGGACACCATCCATTTCGTCTTCGAAGAGTGGCACATCAGCTGGCCCCAACCAGGGAAAATAATGACGTCACCCGCATATCAATGTCTGTCATGGCTAGGCTGAAGATTTCAGTGAGAGCAAAGACCTCCACTAATTAAAGGTTTCCCAAAGGTTAAGAAGGCAAATGATTCAATGTCTTTGCATGGGTCAACAATAATGGTTTCAGCTTAATCTGTGACAGAGGTCGCAACAGCGAAGGTGTGTGGCTATGATAAAGACTATAATATAATAAAGAATGTGCTAAATTAACCTCTTACCCAAACCCTCTTTCCTTAACCCTAATTCTAAATGAGTGCTGTACCAGCATTATGGATATTTCTGTGCTTGTTGTGTCATCAGGAGGCATAGTTATGAGTGAAATACGAATGTATTCATGGCCTGTTAAGTACCCTTTATGAAGGTTTTATGAAGGCTGTCCAATAAAGTGTAACAGGATTTAGTTTGTCAGGTTGTGTGGTTATACGCCCAAGAATGAACAAACAAACAAACAGATGTAAAATGTAAATGATGAATTCACCTCACTTATGAGACAATGCGAATAAACTGTAGATCAGTCCTGTGGTTGCATATTAAATTTCCTTTTCAAAAATCAGTTTTGTTTCAGAAAGAACAGAACAATATTATTAGTAGTGTTGGAATTGCATAAAATGGGGGAATGTGAAGAATGAGGTGTCATAAACAAAGATTTATCACTACAACATTCTCTCACAAGTTGTTTTAATAATTTCATGAATTCAGCAGATTTTGCTTTGCTTCTGCAATATTGCTTTTTTCTCTGAAGATACCATCAAGGTATTTTTCTTGTTTTATTAATTCTACATATACATTGCATTAGGATACCAACATAAGCCCAAGACAAAAGAAAAAGACAGAATACAAAGTTTACAATATATTTGCAAGTAGTATACTCTTTGGATTTCAATCTCCGCAGGACCTAGTATTGTTCAAAGTTAGAAGACTTTGTTACCCACAGCAAAGTTTCCACAAGTGTCTGGTTACCAGTCATCAATACAAGCTAAAGGAAACAGTCACTCTTACAATGCAGGGGTTTATTTTTACAAACAAGGGGACAGAAAGCATAAATAACACACCCAACTAGAGGCTAGGGTGCAAAGTATTTTAGACGTATTTTTCTATAAAGAATGTGAATTGTGAAAGAACTCCAGATAAGAAAGTTAATACATGAAATCCCCCAGTGACGTTTATGTTGACACAGCCAAGCCAAGTATAATGTCACAGTGACTGTCACAGTATCTTTGCAGTCATGACTGAAGGCTAAAATATCTATAATCCGTTTCGCCTGTCATTACAGTACAGCCTTAAAAGATTATTTTTGACAGCAATTTATTATGTTTGCAGTTTGAGGTTGAAGTCCTGACCACTTCTGATTGTTCTACATGAAACAAGTGTGCACATCATATACTATGCATTAGTACCAGTCAAAACTGATTCATGCATATTGAATGCATTGAATTTGTGACTCATAGTTTGTCTCAAATGAATACAACACCTGAAAAGTAAAAAGCAAATACATGAATAATGGATTATTAATATTGAAGACTTTCACACAATCAACCTTGAAATTCCTAAAAAAAAAAAAAGTATATAGTTTCAATTTTGATATTTCTGCAATGGATCCATACAGAGTGACTTAGTTATAAATATTCAGCTGTGCAAAATCAGTTTTGATTTGAAGACTCATGTATATTTTTCTTATGTCAGCTCTTAATCTTAATTTAAGGTAATTGAGGTAACTATGCTTCCACAAAGCAATATGTATTTTCCTTTGCACTGATGGTAATACACTTTTTCAAGAATATTTATAGTAAATAGAAAATGAGGAAACAAATCATATAAGTATATAATAAAGTAAGGTTTATTTTAAATAACAATACATATCTTCTTATATTTTATAAATCATTTAGGCTACTAGTGCACACCAAAGTGTCAATATTTTGTATCATATTATCAACATTATCATATAGCTATTGTACATGTTACGAATAACTGCCCTCAAAATGCGTTGTTGCTTAAAATGCATTAATCTTACAAAGTGTCATGCCATTTAAAGTAATCCTTACCCAGCAGTTATTACACAGCGTTTATTTTCTCTTTTGAGTCCACAGAGTATAAACATTTAGTTTTTATCCTGCTTGCCACAGCACTTCAATTTTTTGCAAACAAATCTTGCTTGAAATGTTGGCTAGGTTTTGGGACATCCATGACAAAGACATCACAAGACAAAAACTTGACAATCAATTACCTTAACTGTGTCTGACACTGTCATGATTTTAAAATAAATTTAATCCAAGATTTGATTTCCAGGGCATTTATGTTAAGACAGCACTGGCATTGGCCCCAGCCAAACCTTTTGCTTTTAATTTAACAAGCGCAGCATGCACAAACACAAGATACAAGTAAATGGTCTGAGGGGTATCAAAATCATATGTGCGCCGTGTCACGTGCAGTGCCAGAGCACAGACCTTATTCACTTTATTTTCATTTCTTTTTTTTTTTACTTATTGGTTGTTTTACCTCATTTGAAGTGTTTATTTTCTTCCTTCATGTGTTTGATTTAATTAACTAATTTTATTAATGTATATTTTATTAGTGTAACTGATTGCACAAGTTTCTTTTGTTTGGGCTCTTGCACCAATGAGACACACTGGCACTGAACAAACAAAAAAATTCAACATCATTGAAATAGTGAAAATGTAAAAATGGCAATGGGCCGGACAGATTGCAAGAAGAACAGATCAAAGTTGGTTGAATAAAGCTATTGAGTGGATCCTAAGATATGGAAAAAAGACCAAGAAGAAGATGAGAATATGAAAGCTGAAGTCTGGGTATCTGTACATGGAAACAAGTGTAAATATCTTGGGGAGGACTTCATCCAGCAGTGGATCGATAAAGACTGATGATGATGATGATTATATACAGTGAGGGAAATAAGTATTTGATCCCCTATCAATCAGCAAGATTTCTGGCTCCCAGGTGTCTTTTATACAGGTAACGAGCTGAGATTAGGAGCACTCTCTTAAAGGGAGTGCTCCTAATCTCAGCTCGTTACCTGTATAAAAGACACCTGTCCACAGAAGCAATCAATCAATCAGATTCCAAACTCTCCACCATGGCCAAGACCAAAGAGCTGTCCAAGGATGTCAGGGACAAGATTGTAGACCTACACAAGGCTGGAATGGGCTACAAGACCATCGCCAAGCAGCTTGGTGAGAAGGTGACAACAGTTGGTGCGATTATTCGCAAATGGAAGAAACACAAAATAACTGTCAGTCTCCCTCGGTCTGGGGCTCCATGCAAGATCTCACCTCGTGGAGTTTCAATGATCATGAGAACGGTGAAGAATCAGCCCAGAACTACACGGGAGGATCTTGTTAATGATCTCAAGGCAGCTGGGACCATAGTCACCAAGAAAACAATTGGTAACACACTACGCTGTGAAGGACTGAAATCCTGCAGCGCCCGCAAGGTCCCCCTGCTCAAGAAAGCACATGTACAGGCCCGTCTGAAGTTTGCCAATGAACATCTGAATGATTCAGAGGAGAACTGGGTGAAAGTGTTGTGGTCAGATGAGACCAAAATCGAGCTCTTTGGCATCAACTCAACTCGCCGTGTTTGGAGGAGGAGGAGGAATGACCCCAAGAACACCATCCCCACCGTCAAACATGGAGGTGGAAACATTATGCTTTGGGGGTGTTTTTCTGCTAAGGGGACAGGACAACTGCACCGCATCAAAGGGACGATGGACAGGGCCATGTACCGTCAAATCTTGGGTGAGAACCTCCTTCCCTCACCCAGGGCATTGAAAATGGGTCGTGGATGGGTATTCCAGCATGACAATGAGCCAAAACACACAGCCAAGGCAACAAAGGAGTGGCTCAAGAAGAAGCACATTAAGGTCCTGGAGTGGCCTAGCCAGTCTCCAGACCTTAATCCCATAGAAAATCTGTGAGGAAGCTGAAGGTTCGAGTTGCCAAACGTCAGCCTCAAAGCCTTAATGACTTGGAGAGGATCTGCAAAGAGGAGTGGGACAAAATCCCTCCTGAGATGTGTGCAAACCTGGTGGCCAACTACAAGAAACGTCTGACCTCTGTGATTGCCAACAAGGGTTTTGCCACCAAGTACTAAGTCGAAGGGGTCAAATACTTATTTCACTCATTAACATGCAAATCAATTTATAACTTTTTTTAAATGCGTTTTTCTGGATTTTTTTGTTGTTATTCTGTCTCTCACTGTTAAAATACACCTACCATTACAATTATAGACTGATCATTTCTTTGTCAGTGGGCAAACGTACAAAATCAGCAGGGGATCAAATACTTTTTTCCCTCACTGTACATATTCCAAGTCTGCTTCTCTCAGGGTACTTCCCAAGTATTGGGTTTGGAATTAACAATCAGTGGGTGCAAGTTTGTATTAAACCTGAAAATATCTGATTTTTCCTAAACAAAAACAACCACATAAACAACAATAATATATTACAGATTTTCCCTTGCATGATTCTGTTCATTTACAAATGTTCAGGTCACACAATGAAACAATGATGAGTATGATTATGAATAAAACAGGAGGATTATAGACTTTTTTCTGTGAATTTCTAATATAAATGTAGATTTGTTAAATAAACCAACAAACGTGGAAATGAGGTGTCCTGATGGAAGTGAATTGCAACCTCAACGTAACAATAGGAAGCTAATAAAAATTCAGCATCTGACCTGGAATGAGCTAACTGCCCTCCATATCTATGCTGCTGCTATAGAAACTAAGAGCAGTGGTGACCTACTTCAAATAAGGAACTGCATTTGTGCAAAACTGTCCTTTCATGAGTAATTTCTAAATAAATAAATACACACACAGAGTAATAAAGATCAGCTATTTCATTCTTCCATTTTGGACCAGGTTATCTCTCACCACAGATGGAACCCTTGCACTGCCAACTTTCTAAAGCCCCTGTGTTCATATGCAACACTTTGTCCAAACTATCTGAATGTGCTGAATTGACTTTTTAGCTGAACAGCTTCAGTAAATATTTTGTTAGAGCAATTCCTACAAAGCCATTTGGCTTTGAGTGAGGGAGAGGATTTTTGGAGATTTTCAAAGACCTTGTTTAATTAGCACACAAATGGCAGCTCTGTATGAGGAATAATTTCATTTAGCCAGTGCCAGTAAGCATTGAAGCATTGTTTTGAGACCTTGGTGGGATACATATTTTACATAGTACTAATGCCATACAGATACACATATAGGTAAAATATTAGTGGACATTTTTGAAAGAAAGATTTAAAATTACATATATATTTTACAAAACTTACAAAAAAAATATTAATTCTGATCATGCATGCATACATATAGATTTATATAATAACTATTCACTGCTTTTCTTGCTTGTACACAAAGAGCATATATGTATATGTATAGTTATAGATTTAAATATAGATATCGATAGATTCATCACAATAAAATAATAAACACTCAGAAATTAAATGATTATACGTAATTTTAGTTAGACTTCTTAAAAATGTTTTATTGTGCTCTGTTTGCCAAGTGATGCTGAATGCAGTTTAATCTCAGACAGAGTCCTGCACAGATTGATTTACTTTTCTTTCTGTTCCACACAGTCTCCTACTGAGAAGACATCCAGGGAAGAAGGTCAGGATCATCTTTCTGGGTTTCTGTGCCTGTGTGGCTTCCAGCCGTGATGTGGCATTTAAGACAGACATATTACTTTGTGTTTTGTTCTGCCTTTTGAAAATCTGCCATTTTAGATTGACTGCCGTTCACAGTAAGTTGTTAACAAATTGTTTTTTTACAGGACGGGGGATTTTGCTTGTTAGCTTTAGAGGTTAATGTGGGGTTTGTTATCCCATAGTTTTACATTTACCTAGGGTGTCTGTGTTCTTATGAAACTGAGCTAAGCCACTAGTTATTTCTGACAGCAGGGGATCTTCCAGTGTGTATAATGGCTAGCACAGGGAAACCTTTGGAAGCTATGATGCCTTGTCCAGTCACAGCACTTTACCTTGTCCATTTTTAACTTATTAACAAGCTCAACAGCTGTTTTTAATCCCTCCATGCTTTTGAGTATTTGGTCACTGTTTCTTTCCTCCCCTTTTTCCTCAGCTTCTATTGTTCCTGTAAGGTTGTTTCAAAGATAGACTCAATAACCAGCTGTTCAGTCAATAGTGATTTTCCTCCACATATGTAGTGGTTTATCCTACAAACAACAGAGTGCATTTCCCACTTATTCTCTAATCAACCCTGCCCTCCAACATTCCTCTTTGTGCTATGTGACCAAGCAGTACCAATACATTATTTTGGTATATATTGGTATATAAGTATATATTTGTATATACCAGTTTATATATACTATATATAATTCAATACATAATGCAATCGTCTTTCTTCCAAAGGTCTTGTCACTATCCCTTGGAACAGTGAAGGTTTATGCAGCATGGTTCTAGGTAAAGCTGATGCTCAGATAATATAAACATACTCAAGCAGTTTCTTTCTCAGGTCATCCCTTCCCCCCCTCCCAAAAACATATTCTAAAGATAAAGTCAGATCTACGCCCTAATGTCACAGCTATCAATTTAATTGAATCCCTAGCCTTGCTGTGGTAATTGGCGCAAATGGTGCAGAAAGGGAAGAGATAAAGTGCTGTCTATGCTTCAGCGCATTGCCTGAAGGAGCACCTGTCTGATTGGCCAGAGCTGCACGTTGGGAGGTCACTGAGAGCTTATCCTATACTCAGTGGGCCAATTAGCTTGGAGAAGGAGGGAGAGAAGTCGGCCATTCTCAGGTGTTGCCCACTCAGAAGTGTAATTTGGGTAGCTTTACATCAATGGAACGGCACTAATTCAGTTCAAACGATTGGGAGAACTTTACTTCAAAGCTCAAAAGGGATGATGTGGAATTACAGTGCTGCTTCAGAATTGGTCCCAAGTGTAACTGGAGTACTTGCAGGGCTTAAGCAGACCAAGTACGAATGCAGATCAATTCTGTCTTAGCTGTCAGATTTTCAGCCTGGCTGTGAAGTCTGCTGCTCGCAATGTTTGGATGAAGGGATAAAGCCACAGCATCACCGTTTAGCTGAAAATCAGACAAAAATCTAGATTTAATTTCCTAGATTGTTAGATGTATTGATATACACCATCTTATCTTACTGCTGAGCTGAAAATTAGGAACTTTTCTGGAAGAAACATTCAGTTATGCATTAAATTATTTCTTCTTAGCCTTAGCCTAAAGAAAAAGTGAACATTAAAGAACATAAATTCATAATCCAAAGTAATGTCTGTGACAGGACATGTTTTCCCTTTTAGAAAGGAATTTAAAACTGAATTTATAAAACATGTAATGAAGGAAGTGCAGTAAAAAAAAAAAAAAGTTGCAAAAATAAATGCATTAAACAGCTATGGACTTGAAAGCCTATGCAAGAGAATATAAATGTTCTTTTCAGAATCAGTTGTTAGTGAGGGTAATGGGAGAAAGCAGACAGCATCCAAAAATGTGCCTCCAAGTACATAGACATATACAGTGCATCCAGAAAGTATTCACAGCGCTTTTTCCACATTTGGTTATGTTACAGTCTTATTCCAAAACTGATAAAATTCATTATTTTCCTCAAAAATCAACAAACAATACTCCATAATGACAACATGAAAGAAGTTTGAAATCTTTGCAAATTTATTAAAAATAAAAAACAATAAAAAGCACATGTACATAAGTATGCACAGCCTTTGCTCAATACTTTGTTGAAGCACCTTTGGCACCAATTACAGCCTCAAGTCTTTTTGAGTATGATGCTACAAGCTTGGCACACCTATTTTTGGGCAGTTTCTCCCATTCTTCTTGGCAGGACCTTTCAAGCTCCATCAGGTTGGATGGGGAGCGTCAGTGCACAGCCATTTTCAGATCTCTCCAGAGATGTTCAATCGGGTTCAAGTCTGGGCTCTGGCTGGGCCACTCAAGGACATTCACGGAGTTGTCCTGTAGCCACTCCTTTGTCATCTTGGCTATGCTTAGGGTTGTTGTCCTGTTGGAAGATGAACCGTCGCCCCAGTCTGAGGTCCAGAGCGCTCTGGAGCAGGTTTTCATCAAGGATGTCTCTGTACATTGCTGCATTCATCTTTCCCTCGATCCTGACTAGTCTCCCAGTTCCTGCCGCTGAAAAACATCCCCACAGCATGATGCTGCCACCACCATGCTTCACTGTAGGGATGGTATTGGCCAGGTGATGAGCGGTGCCTGGTTTCCTCCAGACATGAGTTCAAATCTTTGTTTCATCAGACCAGAGAATTTTGTCCTTCAGGTGCCTTTTGGCAAAATCCAGGCAGGCCGTCATGTGCCTTTTACTGAGGAGTGGCTTCCGTCTGGACACTCTACCATACAGGCCTGATTGGTGGAGTCCTGCAGAGATGGTTGTTCTTCTGGAAGGTTCTCCTCTCTCCAGAGACACGCTGGAGCTCTGTCAAAGTGACCATCAGGTTCTTGGTCACCTCCCTGACTAAGGCCCTTCTCCCCCGATCGCTCAGTCTGGCCAGACGGCCAGCTCTAGGAAGAGTCCTGGTGGTTCCAAACTTCTTCCATTTACGGATGATGGAGGCCACTGTGCTCATTGGGACCTTAAATGCTGCAGACATTTTTCTGTACCCTTCCCCAGATCTGTGCCTCGATACAATCCTGTCTCAGAGGTCTACAGACAATTCCTTGGACTTCATGGCTTGGTTTGTGCTCTGACATGCACTGTTAACTGTGGGACCTTATATACACAGGTGTGTGCCTTTCCAAACCATGTCCAATCAACTGAATTTACCACAGGTGGACTCCAATCAAGTTGTAGAAACATCTCAAGGATGATCAGTGGAAACAGGATGCACCTGAGCTCAATTTTGAGTGTCATGGCAAAGGCTGTGAATACTTATGTACATGTGCTTTTCTTGTTTTTTATTTTTAATAAATTTGCAAAGATTACAAACAAACTTCTTTCATGTTGTCATTATGGGGTATTGTTTGTAGAATTTTGAGGAAAATAATGAATTTAATCCATTTTGGAATAAGGCTGTAACATAACAAAATGTGGAAAAAGTGAAGCGCTGTGAATACTTTCCGGATGCACTGTAGATGGATGGATAGATAGATAGAGAGATAGATAGATAGATAAATACATTACAGTCATTAATGTAAAGTGGATCTGTCATTACTTTTAAGAAGGCTTTCTTTACTCGTTGAAACTGTAGTTGTATTCTTCTCTGTGTCCTGTAAATATTTGTGTAAGGACACACAGAATCATAATGACAGTTTGCTCCTGTTCTGAAATCTCCCTGGAACAGCATGGTGTAATATATGTCTAAGGCATTGTCAATGGGCTGAAGCTACTGTAGAATTAAGTAGACATTTGCAGTATAGTTCCTCACAGAGTAGGTGGTAGAATTACAATGGATTAGGTAATGCACAGTTGATCACATTGTTTTAAATATTAGCTATTCAACATGCTCACTCGAAGGGTATATAGCTAGTTTTGAGTGGATCGCCATAGATGTTATATATTGCTGACACTTTACAATAAGTTCCTTTTCATTGTGCTGAATTAAAGCAGAATGTGGCATGAATTAAACATGCTTTAACAGTGCATAGCTGACGCATACCAATTACATCAATTCACTGGGTAATGAGGTATCAGATTCCACAGAAGTACTTGTCATCTTAATGCACAACAAGAGCTCATCAGTGTGTGTTGGAAGTGCAGGTGTATTTCCTGAACACTTCCATCATTAGTCAATATTATAGAAAGGATATTCTTCTAAAACACCCACTGACTCGCAATTTATATTCTTTTCTTTTTTTTTTCTAGTATATAATCGATTTCAGACAATTTTCAAGACCACTGTGAAACAAAGAAAGCATTAGGAATGAATGGTTGCTGTCTATATTTCTTTTTAAGGTCTGAATGTAAGTTCTGTAGGGTAATTTAAAATACAATTAAAGGTTCCTCAGCACCCTCAAGAGCCCCGTATGCTTTGTAAAACTCTGCTTTCAATGGCTTGTGTCTTGTAAAACAGCAATGAGAAGACACAAATATGAAACACAGTAGTTGTAGACAGATAGGCAGTGTGAAACTGTGAATAGTCCTTTTCGCTGAAAACAAAGCACTTCAGAATATGATTTTACATTCTTCTAATCCTACTAGTACTGCTCTTAATCTAATTCCGGTAGCTATGGCCTCGCACTGTCATGCCTGCTCCCGCCACATCACACCTCCAGCAAGCTGCTTGAGTGCCTTGACACACTCCAGGAATAAACAAGCCCCTTAAACAATATTTACAAAGAAGGAAATTGAAAGGTTTTTCATTTTAAATTTGCTAAACAAAAGTCAATAGGTGCTTCACAATAGTAAATTGTATATAATCATAATAACAAATATATAACCTACACTAATGGAAATGCAAAGTAATCACAAGTTTCAGCAAACACTTGCATTTACATATACTTTTAGGTACAAACACTGTTTATAAAGCTATTATTGTAATAGTGGTTGCCAATACAGGCACTAGTGAAACATGAAAGGAGTGTGATAAATGTGACACACAGAACCAAAGCAAAGCCCTTAGCAGATCTTGTAAAGAAGATTTAATCAGATTAAGTGGTTTGCATTTCACCACTTAAAAAATACACATTTATTTTCTGTTTTGTATGAGACTGCAGGTACAAACTGAGCTCTGAATAAATATTATGTCTCCCTGAAGGCAAATAAATCATTTTGATTAATAGAGAAAATATGTCTGTATGACAACTGAAAACAACAGGCGCTGTCAAACTTAACAAATATATTTGTGTAGTTGTATTGTATGCAGGAAAATGAAGGTAGTAAGAGTGTTTGTTGATGGATGGATAGATAGATAGACAGACAGACAGGTAGACAGATGGGTAGATAGAAATAGATTAAAATACTGGTAGTGAAACTTCCAGTCACTTCCAGAACTGATGAGGCCTGAACAGGGAACACATCCCTGCCGAGGAATCGTGTCAGTAGCCACGTTTCCCTGTGTTTTCCTTTGCCTTTAATTTCCATATCAGTCAGTGCCATTGACTGTAAGTGAACAACTTCCCATCATTTAAGAAGAACACCTCAAAGAGCTCTTAGCAAGTCTGATTGCCCGAGATCAATTTTCCCAATCAGAGTGCCAGTAATGGAGAGAGAATGATTGATAACCCTTTTGTTTTCTGTGTAATTTCCCCAATTATCTGCATCCTTGAGTACCAACAGATGTTTAAGTTTGGTGTTTTAGAGACATCACTTTCCTCCTCCATTATTTAACAGATTTCCACCGAGACACCACACTTCTATAATACAAGTTCTCTTTGCTGTTACTCGCATTTCTCTTCTGCCTGGGCCAGTTATGGTATTTCATCCATAAATGTTTTAAATAACAAAATACGAATAAAATGAAAGTATTGTATAGCATTGCAGTGGTGGATCTAGACCATTTCAGCTGGGGGGGGCCTGAATGGGGCCAGTTGTAATGTTAGGGGGGCCATCACCATATACCTACACAAGGAGACACTATATTTATAAATGTATTGCTTACTAATATTTCTAGGCTGATCTAACTTGTCCCATTAGTTTAGAGCAAAGCAGTGTTCAATTCCCTTGATCGACGAGCCTTTTTCCTCCTCTGTTCCTTATCAGATGTATTTTTGAAGTGTTTTTGGTCTTCGTTGTATCAGTCCTGCAGCGCTGCAGCCGCTGACGCAATATCGGCTCGTGTGCTTTGAGCACGTGCTGGCGCCCATGCTTCAGTGCCAGGCCAAACACCTGCTGTATAATGAGTGCCGGCCCAGGGTGACCAGCTGTCTGTGCTGCCACTGAAGCCGGACAGCAGGAACATCGCCATGGAGAAGCTGGCCGCGTTCGTTCCCTTTCCCTCAGAGGTGAGTCCCTCCCGTGACCGGCTCCCGCAGACGAGGGGTCAACTCCCAACCCCGAAAACCACAACAATCCCCTAAACCAGCGATTCCCAAACCAGTCCTGGAGGACCCCCTGTCCTGCTGGATTTTGATCCAACTGAGATCTTAATTGCTTAACTGCATCCTTAATTGAACTTAAAATACAATACAAGGCTCAATTAAGCTCGGTTGTAACAAAAACCAGCAGGACTGGGGTTCCTCCAGGACTGGATTGGCAGTCCCTGCCCCAAACAAACTGCCCCCGCCCCCCCAGCACACAGCATTGACAGACATACACACAGACACACTTGCAGTCCCTCCACAGCACAGTCCAGATCGCTGTAGCACCATGTGTGTCAGTGCGTTACTCAGTGTGTTAATGATCCTGGGCTGTTGTCGTGAGGGTGTGTGAGTGTCTTGCTGCCCTCTGCTAGTGAGATGTGTGTTCATATTACTGTGCTGTCCTAGTGAGGTGTGTGTTTGTGTTCATGTGGTCTGTGTGTGTATTAATGTGTTATATGTGTGTTCATTTTATGTCCAGGCTGACGACGTCACCGCAGCTGGTGGCTCCCGAAGTGGTTCCAGGTTCCAGTGTGGTTCCCAGCATGGATGAGCCGAGGTTCCTCTCCTACTTGCAGTTTCGGGCAGCCTGGCACGCTTGACATAATATCAGGCCCAGCTCTGACCCTCGCAAGGTCGTACTGGTCGCCATGAGCTGCATACTGTGGCACCTGTGTGCAGAGGACATGTGGGGAGCTCCACAGGTAGGCGGCAATTGAGAGAGAGCTGTGGGAGCAGGTGCTGGGTTTGGTAAAGAGATCACCAGAGAGGAACGAGATCCACCGTGCGCTGACCCCGTGTACAATGTCGTTTGCCCTGTGCTGCAGGAGCTGCAGCCATCTCTGCCCCTGGACCTGCCTCTGGGCGCGCTGGAGGAGAGCCCGGCCTTGCAGCTGAGCGGTGCGGTGGCCCGGAACTTCATGCGCTATGCCAACGCCTAGGGCAGCAGACAGGTGTGTCTGCTTGTGGCGCTGCAGCATCTTCATGACCTCCCCTCCTACTGCTGGGGGACAGAAACAGTGATGTGTGTTTCGCTCTGTGTTTCAGGGGCTGCCGAGGCACTGGCCATGGCCACTAACTCCTCATGGGGGACGAGGGTCCACCGCTTCTTCTAGTTTTTATTATGTGTGTGACAAATTGTTAGTTTCAATATCTGACTTTTGCCTGGAAGTCTCTGTGGAGCTGGAGTCTGGTATAAAATCCCAGAATTGAAAACTGAGATTAATTTAGTCAGTGAAACCTTTTCTTCTAACAGAGCCGTTCAATTAAATGTCTTCATCTGCTGAAGCCATCTTGTATAAAAGTCAAGGAGCAGTTAAAGGGATGTTCTTTCTTTCTTAAAGGGGAATGTCTCTGGCCCATGTCTGCATGTGAAATTGGTCCACATTGCTAGCATGTTTTTGTGCTTTAGATCAAGATGAGAGGCCAGCTGTCGGGGACATCAAGGAGGAAGCGGTGGGCAGTTCATCGACCCCCGAGCCGACCAGTGAGGAAGATGTGGATGCTGTCAGTGACCCCAGGTAGGTGAGGAGACCCAATTCAAAAAGGAACCTCCTGGTGGGGCTGGAGTGACCTGGGAGGCATCTGAGAGGGACGCGTGTTCCAGCGAAGGGGAGAACAAACAGGGGCAGGGCGGTGGGGGTGGTCAAGGCTGGAGACCCCCTATCTGCCCCTCCCAAGCATTCCAGAACCTCCCAGTGGAGGCACACCTCAAAAAGCAGAGCTAAACTGTCTCTGAAGGAAAACCGTGGCATCCAGACTGCAGCCCAGCAAAGGCAGAGAGCTTTGGAAGAAGCTGAACGGAGAGGTGCCGGAGTCCACCCAGAGGATCCAATGAGAGGCGTGGTCAGTGGCGGTCAATTGCTACAGACAAAAGGAGAAGCTCCAGCCCCCTGGAGCACGAGGTGCCTCCAGGACCCTTTGCCAAGGTGTTTGATGTCGGGGTCTGAGGAGAGCAGGGCTGGCGTGTGCAGATAGGACTGCTGTCTCGCCTGAAACAAATCCGCAACACAAAACACAGCCATCGGGCCCCGTTAGGACCCAGAGCCTAGACTGCATGTGCTGTCCCCCACTGGTGGAGAAGACCATACTCCTTCACAAACAGACGCACTCCACTGTGGGGAAATGCACGCCAGTGGTGGGAACCCATGTCAAACCTCCAGCACAAGACAGGGACAAGGCCTCAAAGTGTGTAAATAAATGTGTGTAAACTGAAACCACAAAGTTTGCTGCTGGAGTCCTTTTCTTAAACATAAGAAGAACATAAGAACATAGGAAAGTTTACAAACGAGAGAAGGCCATTCGACCCATTGTGCTCATTTGGTGTCCAAGGATCCCATCCAGTCTGATTTTAAATGTTCCCAAATTTTCAGCTTCAACCACATCACTGTGGAGTTTGTTTCAGATTGTGACGACTCTCTGTGTGAAGGAGTGTCTCCTGTTTTCCATCTTGAATGTCTTGAAGCCCAATTTCCATTTGTGTCCCCGGGTGCGTGTGTCCCTGCTGATCTGGAAAAGCTCCTCTGGTTTGATGTGGTCGATGCCTTTCATGATATTGAAGACTTGAATCAAGTCCTCACGTAGTCTCCTCTGTTCCAGGGTGAAAATGTTAACTTGTATTTTATTCCATTTAGAAAAAAAAACATAAATACCTCAGTATAACCACGAATATACCCCAATATCCATTTAAGATTATTGATGTTACTAACAATAAGTAAATGAACAAATAGCCTACATATAAATGCGCATGTTTGTGAAAAGCTCTTTTTGTAATTGAGGACCAATATTTGGTCAACTCTGTGACACTATTAAAATGTATTATTAAATTATTACATTTTATATAAACAACCTAAGAGTGTTTTATACATTTATCATTATAGCCATAATTAAATGAAATCTTCCATCACCAATTGGTGTCGAATCCTACTCTCTTGTTTAAACAAATGACAACAACAACAACACAAAAAAAAAACACTTTAAAAACAAAGGAAAAGCACTGGGTGTTAAATAACAAGTATTTTGTATATCAACCTTATTTCTGTGAAAAATCTTAATGTATTTTCATTAATTGTATTATTCATTTAAAAACCAATCTGATGGAGTTGACATCAGAGCACATGAACAAGCTATCCAACCATGCACACAACTTTTTCTACTCAAATTGAAATTAAACTTTCAATGCTAATCTGCACCTTATAATTTCTAATTTCATAATTGTATTGATCAAATGAAATGTATCATAACAGTTACAGTATGTATATTAAATTGTGCATGAAAACAATAAGGTGTTCTAACAGTAAGACTTTATATGAATAATGTAAATTATTTTTATTCCCTTCTATTACATGCTTTATAAGTAACCTTTTTGCTGATAACAGTTGATTATTAGAGGAAGATAATGTGTTAGTCAACTCTTAACAAAACAGAACAGGGAGCAACCATTTTGTGCATAAATCAATATCAAATCTTAATGGTTATGGCTGATGGAGTTGACAGCTTATGGTTGTGACCATGATGAAATCATTATATTTTGTTGAAATTATCAACAATTGTTACTCATTTCAGACCATCTGCAGTTCTCTTGCACTCAAAGGCATCAGGAAGTATGTTGTGTTGTGGAGGGGATTTCTTGGGAGACACAACAGTTTAATAGGGAAACATTTTAAAATATTTCCATAATAACCTGATCAGTTGTAAGCATACTGTATGTGTGTAACTTGGAGTAAAGACTTGATCACATTTTCCAATTTCTAATTACATTTTTACTCTAAATTACATAACATGGTATGGCTGGATGAGTTTTGTCTCAATTGTTAAGAATGCCTGATTTGTATTTTCGCTTCTGCTTGTCTACGCATTTCCCCGCCAACCAAAATGAAGAACATACGTCACAGTGAGCCGTACTCTAACCTAAACTGTTGTGAAAATGTGCAAAAATGTTTTTCCTATGATTGGATCCTACTCCCAGCTAAAAGTAGATGTAAGAGACTTTAGGACTACTCCTCGCTCAGAGTAGGAGGTAGTAGTTAATTTTATTCCTAAACTAACTTTCAGCATGATTCCTAGGTGTAATTCTGAGATGTTTTATGCATACAGGCACAGGTATAATTTAGAAAACGGATAAAAAGGGAAAAGTATGTTTGGAGGAGTCTGCTTCACATTGTGTTCTATAACTATTCAGTGACACAATAACAAATTGGAAATAGGATGTCATTTACAAGAAATTTAACATCTCATAAAAAATCTTTACTACACACAGCCTATTTATTGTGTTTTGTACAGCACTGGGTTCTGAAACATAACATTTCTTTCCCTGGAGGAAAGTTGCTAATACATTTGCAAAGTTTTTCGGCTGGAGGTACTAAAATAAACTGTCGAAGATCAAATTAATTGGAAATAATATTTTCTTTTGTTAACGGACTACAAGTTCTGCCACCTAAGTGGCAGTTTCCTAACTTAGTTTTCTCTAAAATGTACAAGTAATAGTTTGACCTTAAATGGCCTTTCATCTCAACAGTTCCATGAATACTTATTTTTATTATTTCAGACCTCAGTTCAATTCAGTGCGTCAGAATAATGTCAGGAGCAAAAAAAATAAAAATAAAACCAACCCTTTGGGATATAGATTTTTTAAAGCTGCCTTTTTCCACTAAGCTATAGAATATAAGTCATATTCAGACAACTCCTGCTGACCCCTGCAGCATCATAACCCTGCAACATTCACAATACATAGGTCATAGTAATTTTGAATTACAGAAGGAAAAGTCAGAAAAGACTCAGACTAGCAGTTGTCTGGGGATTCGACAGGAAGATGTGCAGCAGTGGCAAGAAAAAGAACAATTTCAATGGTGCTTCTGTACCCCCTGACAAATTCAGGAAATTCCCTGTGCTTCTGTGGTAGAGGTCGCCCCTAGGTGATTAAGAATCTGCCTTGCAAAACAGACTCATCATCTTTTGTTGCAAAGGGTCATCGAACAAGCACACTACTGCTCAGAGGCCTCATGCTGCAGGCACTCAATTAAGTTTCCCTAAAACCAAACACACAATCTTGGAATATGCATGTGCGTTTGCACAGCTTAGGTCATACTCCATAAACATCAAGCAATTTTTCTGCAGAAGAGATTTGGAGCTGGATACAAGATCCTGTAATGTGTCCCTAAGCAGGCCTGTTTCATGGCTAATATAGAGGTTTTAATACTCCTTGATTTTCCCCTTGTTCTGGCCTCCATACCTAGATCTGCTATTGAGTTTTTTACGCTTTAATAAATTAGAAAATGAATGTTGGGGGGACTTTGCTAAGTCTAATAATTCACAAATTTGCTAAGGCACAAAAGAAAAAACAAAAATGTGGCGGGACTCATAATCATGGATCTTTCAATTTGAGTTTAAACGTTAAAATATATATATATATATAAAACTGTAATAGGAGTATTAGGCAGATGATGGGGAATAAGCCTCCTGAAAGGTAGCATAGCAACAAGGCTTGTAGGAGAGACAGGAACACACCCCAAATATTCCTGAGGCCACTCACTGTGTAGAGTCTCTGCACACAAAAAGGCAGGAAGCAGTGTTTGTTTGGAGATGCTCATAGCTCTACCATTTCTACATCAGTACAGTATTCACAATGTGCTGCATTCCCTTAAGAGTTGTTAAACTGGGTAAAAGAAAAAGAACATAGGTATGCAAGTTATTCCCCTTGGCTCATTATTCTTTTTTTAATTACTCTTCTCAAACATTGTGTGATGAATACTTATCTCATTACAATATTGCTGCAGGCTCAACTGTGGCCGACTGATTTGATGCTGGCCAGAGGTCCCAGTGGGTCATGTTTCCTTTTTTTTTTTTTTTTTTTCCTTTCCTTTTTTTGTTATTATGAATATATGTGGATGAAACCAAAAACAAAACAAAATCGTTTCGTTCAAAGGCCGCCTGAGCTTGCAAGACTTTCGTGTTGTCTCAAAGAAACAACCAGATTGCAGTGTTCATGAAAAGAAGCCACGCGTTCATTCCCTGGTTGGTATTACAGTGGTGAGATTCACTATCCACTCACCTGTGTCAGGATAGTTCCACCCCTAATGCAATCTCATTAATCTTCAAGATTTTAATGGTGTACATTTTTCTGCAAATGGACAATCCTAGGTTCAGACCCATTTTCAGTATCCTACCTTTTTTATACTTGCAAAACAGACAAAACAGAATACAAAAGCCAAGTCACCTCCACTCTGACTAAGAAACAAACAAACAAAAATAAATCGTGCAGCAATCTCTGCGTATAAAGTCAGTATACCTTAATAGAATTGTCAGGAGTGGTAGTGTGCATAGGACATTAAAAGGACAGGGACTCCAAGGCCGCTGATCGTAATTTTGAGAGTAGCAATCCTCCAGTGCAAATTAAATATTTTCTGTGCAATAATACAAGATACTGGATGAACTACTGAGAAAATAAGGTCAAGTGCCTTTCTTAAAGCCACTGCATCACACTGAACTCTTGAGAAACTCAACACTGGTAAACTCCCTCCAAGTAAAGAAGCTGAGGAAAAGACAACAAAACCCTTCTATGGTGCCTGTAAATGTATCCTGCAGTAGAGTACATGTATGAAATTAATTATTTTGCCGTGACTGGAATGTAATTATTCAACACAAACAATAATTACATTGCTGAACTATAGGAGCATCTTCACCGGATCATGTCAGCACAGAATGGTATAGGTGGACAATTTGTGTATCTTGGGCCAGGTCTGCAGCTGTCCATTCATGAAGGTACTCTGCTTGGATAGATAGACATACATAAATTAACACAGTATAAAAGTAAAACCTCCTCATTCCTTTTCCTAATTTGGGCACAAACACAATTTTGTTTACATCGCTTAAAGCTACCATTGAGTCAGTGTGTAACTAATCTCTGTGTCTCTGAGTATACGGGTGGGGGGACGATGATGACATACAATTCTGTTTTCCTTCCAAAACCTCTTCTATGAGTATGGAAATGTGGATTTCTCTGCACAGATAATGGTGTTTTAAGTCCAGATTTCCCATTAGTTTCATGACCAGGGTAAATTGGGGCATCCCTTGTATTGTCTGTTCCTGCAGGAAGATTTGAATGCAGAGTACTTTGAAACCAGGAGAACCGAGGCATTAATTCAGCCGGCACACACACTTTGGTGCTTTAATCCCTTTGATCTGAGGAAAAAAACAAAAAACAGAACGAGGCTTCATTCATATTGATTCAGCCAGCTTGACCTTCTCTCCATCAAACCAGAATGCAAATCTGACCCCATATACCGCACACTGCAGTATGTCTGACCTTTCTCTTTGCTGCATATTACTAATTTGGTGCTTGGGGTTTACAAACCGTTATTCTCCTAATACCCCATGTAGCTTGATACCGATATCTGAGGTTAAGCAAGCAGAATATTAAAGCCGTGCAAATATGCTGGCTGCATCTGGGTCCAACAGACTGGAGAGTCTGTATGCGGAAGTATTTATCCAGGCATGAATCCTAAAGTGTGCGTCCCCACTTTGCAATATACTTACGTCTGTGACTTCAAAGGAAACTAAATGTTTAAAGAAAAAAATGAACAAAGAAAATGGTACTCTTCACACTTTCCTCACTGTTATGTCTTTCTCTGTTGGTTGCCATTATGCTGTAAAAGCATGAGTGGAAGCACATAGAAAAAGATTGTATAGTGAACTGGAGAAATCACACTGGCATTATTTCCCCCCTGGCTGACCTGAAAAAGCATTACGCACTGTAACTTAGTTAAATTAATGTTAAGCTGTGCATTTCAATTCTCCCATTTCATTTAATTTCATACTCTTCAGAAGGACTGCAGAATACCAGCCTTGCTTATTTATGCACTTATTTCCGGTTTGTATTTGTATGAAAGCTGTACGACTATATCTGGTTCTGAGATGGCAGACGTCCTTCTCTGGCCCTGATAGAAATGAAAGCACCGTGGAGAAAGCGGCAGCTTTGCTCTCTCTGAGTTCAGCACCACTCATGGGATGGTCTAAACGCGCTCTCATCAGCACGCGGTGAATAATTCATCCCATTTTCTGCTGCAAACATGAGGAAGTGGAGGGGTCTCGGAGAGTTCAGTGGTTAGTGAATAATGAAGCACTACTTGCAAACGGGATGTAAAGCACAAGTTGTTATAGATGCAATGGTTGTGACATGTATCTAATTTCATTGCATTTTGTCTGGGTGAATACGCGGCCAAGCAGCGAGAGTGCACGCAATGCTGCGCTCAGAGGAGCTGCAGCTGATTATTAAACAACTGAAAAACCTTTACATACAGCTTTAATAAGGGAGTTTCGGTCTTCTCATTGGCATTTAGTGTAGGAATAAATAAATGAATAAAATAAACCCGACATACTGACATGGTTAGAATGATAAGGCACGGTCGGTGCACTGTCCATTTGCGAAACTGGCCTACATATTTCTACAGCCTATTAATCATGTGGCTACTTTGAACTCTTTACTAGGTGACTGTATTGATCACACAATATAAAAATTCCTTTAAACCTGTTCATTAAAACAATATTTTTTGCATAGAATTCAAAATGTAGGATTAGGGGTGTGGTTATGACACCATCCTGTGGTGAAAATTGAAATATTTTAATGCAGGATAAGGCATTGAAGTAATTAACCTTGAGTAAGCTATTAATTGTGAGTTGAGTTCAATGTAAAATGAGTTGAGTGTTTCTGACCAACGTCTTTAAAACACCACATACAGAATGAATTAAAGCGCAGATTAACAACCACCATTTTACCTGATTTTAATTACGGTTTACCACTTTATGCTGCCAGTGGCATGTACTCATGCAGAGAATTCAGAGAGCCTTAGCTGACTATAATGGCCTGGTATGTCAGATTCAACAACCATTTGATTTTTTTTTGTCTTGTGGAGTACCTACGCCCTAAGTCACAGTAGTGTGGGGAGGCTTTGTTGATTTCAGTTCATGATGGTCTCTAATGTAGGTGTTTTGACAACTACGGAGTATGTAAGTGGTTTCGCATGCACTGCACTGCACTGACTCCGCACTGACTGTAGAGAATAAGGGCTGGATTGTCCAGTTGACTCAGCAAATCACCCCCTTTTTGCAAACCTGCTCCGTATCAACAACATATGATTCGCAATTGCAACCTTCAGTGTCGGTGATTGCGTTAGTTTAAAGTTGATATACGGTAGATAAAGAATGCAAACGTGTAGCTACGTACCTAGACCAAATGCTCGGCATTACAATGGTCTTTCCTATGTTGGATATACAGCTATAGAAAAAATTAAGAGACCACTTAACATTGATTTATGAACTCAGAGTGGTCTTTTAATTATTTCCAGAGCTGTATATCATACAACGGAAATAAGATTCTTCACTGCTGAGACTGTGTTCCCCCATTTAAAACTGAAAGGAACAAAATCTGCATTCAAAACAAACATGCTTCTCAATTATGTATATTTTTTTGTATTACATGTATTTAATCTTTATAATAGTACACAACATTGGCTAATTTATGAGTGAGGCTTAATATTTAGCACTTCTCTATGACACCTATGAAAGAGTACCTCTGATATCCACATCTTTCACAAATTTTATTTTCTATCTGAAATACAACAACATTTGGGAGGAGGCTTGGATGTGGTTTAAGGAGGTACTCTGGCTGTGGTGTAGCTTATTTCCTATACGTCTCCATAGGTCAGGAGAACAAGTAATGTATGTCCTCAAGAAAATAAGGTCTGAATGAAAATAAATGCCGCTGCTCCACATTCGTAGTTGTCGCTGAAGTAATGGAGAAAAGCTTTGTCCTTGAACTCCGCTGCTCCTGCGTAACAATAACAGCTCCAGACACCTGTCTTGCCCAGTGGTATCCTGGTGTCCCAATTTATAACCAGGTTTTGATTTATCAGCCCCAAGTGAGTCTCCATATATTGCGGGAACACCTTCTGACCCTAAACAATAAACTTCAATCAGCAAAACATGGAGTCGTTTGAAATTACATTCTTCATTTTTGCTTACCAAATGCGGACTGTGTACTTGGCCTGTCATCACTTGAGCAACCTTGGGCTCAGTGCTCATCTCTTAAGACTTGGAAACCAAGGCAAAGGAAGGTGTAGTTACGGACTCGTCTGTGGAAGACATACTGATTTATTCTTCTTTGTTGGGGCTCATGGATCTTAAACTTAAGTATTTTACATTACCTTATAAAAATATACATATCCTTCTGCTCCCATCTTTGCCAGCTCTGAATTGAATAGATCTGTGTCTGTGAAGATAGACAGATAGATAGACAGATAGATGATGAAAGACAAAGACATACAGACAGACGTTTCCTCACGTAACTAACCTCTCCCTTGTGGCACATTTCCATGCTCCATTCACTATTTGATTGGCTTCTAATGGGAATACATAGAAGCGTACATACATAAATACATATTTAGTGGTATTAGTTGTTTTTTTACAATTAGGGTAATTTCATATAGTATTTAATGACCTCTCAAAAGATCAGTATATGCTTTAGGTTTCCTGGCTCAGATCCAGGCATCTTTTACAAAACTAAGAGATTCAACCATTCCTTTTTACTTCACATTTTTTTAAGCACATATGCATTTCATTGTCCAGTTCTATTGTGTATTTTTTTTTTTTTTTGTCATTTTGGAGAAGTGTTCAATTGATAAATTGTGGATGCAGTTTGTTACAAAACAGAAAGACATTCTGGTAATTCTGAAGAGCTGTTTTAAACATTAGTGATACAATGGCTGTGTTACCATGAGGATAAGGAAATAAAAAACAATATTCCTAATTGCTTATATTATTATATTAAAGAGTACTACAGTAATACAGCTCTCTGGGGAATGTCTAGAATGAGCATTTCTAAATGGTATCAATTATATTATGTGCTTTGAACTACCTGGAATACACAAACCATTTTTATGGTCAATTTATATAATTTAATCCACTTGCTTTCTTCCAGTGCTGATGAAAACAGTGTTTGACCAGTGTGTTATGCTTCCTCCCATCAAAAACAAAGATGACAGCTTTCTTTAAGTTCTGAAGTGTACTTGTCTTGAAGTCGTACTTGTCTACACTGATCAGCAATATACAGTTTACTGACAGCAGGGCAGTTTCACCAACCATAACCTAAAGTCACATGAGATCCAATTACTCCTGAAGGAGAACCATCCTTTTACTTCCCCTTATTTTGGAAAATATCATAGGACAGATCATGGTTTATTCATCCAGTTTCTCAATGTACCCAATACATTAGACACTGTGCTTTCGTAAGAGCAATATTTAATCCTGCTAATGTTAAAGCATTGGCAGCAGGAAGCACAGCTCTTGCAGGGGTGGCTATTGTTACAGTTAAACTGTTTTGTCAGTGTCATTCTGTACTGAGGAGCACAGGCCTGCATTTACATCGCACTCAGACCCGAGTTCTGTAATCACAGTCCACAGCCTACTTTGTACAAGTGTGTCAGTACAGTTCATCATATCTCTTGGGGAATTGTGTCACACTGTAACAATGTGGCATACAGAGTACACCTCCTGACGCATACTGCTTCAGGGATGGGAGCAGTTTCACTTCTTTTGGATGATGATATTTGAATTCAGTCAGGATTAGTTGGAGGGTAGCCACTCTAGTGTTCTGCGTTAGCACTTGCTGTTACAGTGTTACAATGCTGTATCGGGCCTTTCCTTCAAGCTCCCACTGCCACCGGAGTGCCATGGTGCTTAGCATGCCATATCCCGGGCAGGGTTGCCACTCCCCTATTCAGAGAAATTGAGAAGAGTAGGAAGCCTGGGAGGAGGAGAATTAAAATGCCCAACAAGGTATGATGGGTGACGTGACTTTAAATATCTCTTCTTTCCCAGTCAGTGAGTATGACTGTTTATTGAGCATTGAAAGGTTTCTCCAGCTGACTGTGCTGCAGGTAGTAAAACAGCCTATTGTGTGATGAACAAGGGGGAAGAGTGTTATTTGTATAGTATTGGGAGGGTTTGGGGAGATCCTCTTTTAGAAATCTGCTTTGTATTTATAAATGGCAAAGAGGCATATGTGACAGTTATTGCTAATTCTTTGTTCTTCCCCTCCTTTTATTTAAATGTTGGATGACAAAATATACTGCTGCTTTTGCTTTTTTCCATCTTACCTCCATCTAGCTCTCAAAGGAAAGTCTGAAGACCCAAATCATTTTTTGTTTGTTTTGGTACAAACATTTGCATTAAGTACAACATGCATTTTGATATCCAATTCCAGATTAGGGTTGCCTACTAACAGACTGAAATGTATTGCTTTCTTTCAATTTATAGTCTGTTATGAGTCATAAGCAAAACACTGATAATGACGCACTGATCTTGTTGGCATACACTTAGGTAAACTAAGTTGATCTCATATGAATTTTAATGAACCAATTCTGCTTCACCCTTATTTTGTATGTTGGCAACCCAACGCACAGCTGTGCATGACTGGCTATCAAGGTGATTCATTATTAATACACAAGTTTATTAAAATGATTGAAATTAAGTCTGTTTTTGACACAGATAGTGTGGAATAGTGTACGTAAGCCATAGAGAATTTCTGTGTGTATGAAGAAGTGTGAAGAAGTTGCAGCTCGAATTGCCTCAGGCGGTTTATACTATTGGTCAGATCCAGTAGCAAAGATGATGATCTCAGTAATGGGCTATGACCAGGAGAATACTTTGCTTGAGGCTGATTAGAAGATGATTCACTTTATCTGTGTTTTTTTTATATATTTGCACATTGATCTGCAGCTCATCTTACTTACAAATAAACAGCAGGGTCTATTTGCAAATTCTAGGATTAAAAATATGTATGCATGCGTGTATGTACAGATATTGTCAAAAATATTCATGCCATTAATTTGAAAGAATATAACTTGATGCTCAGTTTAGTTTAATAAATATTGTTCATCAATCAATATTTTTTTTTCTAGTTGATTAAACTGCATTAAGACAGAGGATGTTTAAACCTTTGACAACCACTCCATTGCCGTGACAGCATGAGTGACGATCACCCACGAACAACATCTACTGTATGAGCTTGCCACTGGACAGATGTTTAATACTTCATTAAGTATATATTCAGGTTGATATAGAAATAAGACAGACAAAATGTACTATCATTCAATTAACCAGTCAGTTTTCATTTTAGTATCGCAAAATTGCCACAGAGCGCTTCACACAGTGACACAAATAACACAAAAGTTCATAGTAATATACAAAGAAAAACTAAACCATTAGGCACACAGGAAAGAAAAACTGAAACTGCTCTAAGATGACAGACTGTTATAGGTGAGAATACATTTCTGGGGGTCCACGGCTTATGCAAGGGCCAGGCCTAATCAGTAGTATTGAATGCTATTAAAACAATATATATTACGTGAATGAAAAGAACACAGTTATGAAAACTGTGCTCCCATTTCCCACAGAAAATATTTTTTCATGGAAGGTTTGACCAAGATTGCCAGGTTTCCAACGGAAAAGAATGTGCTTTTCATTAATGTTTTTTGCATTATTATTATTGCTGTTATTTTATTTCAAATCCATGATTGATCCCATATATTTGGAACAAAGGGATTACGATATAAAACAGGGGCCTCATTTTCCATTGTAATAGAACTTCTAGGAGATTAACTGCCAAGCTTGACTTCCAGTGAGCTGTTTCCGAAAGTAAAAGATTTCTCATTTCTCAGTTAGCATTGTTAGTCAGCTGTTCCGTAAAAAAAAAAAAAAAAACACCCAAATGGAAAACCTAATGCAGACTGAAGAAAAAGCAAGTATTTCAGAAGATTGTATTCGGAGTGAAGCGTGTTCTCAGTATCAATCTTTGACTAATTACTAAGCCAGGATGAAGCATGACACTTAGAAATATTAACTTAATTACAGCACTTTAAAATAATCTGTGTGGCAGCTTGTTGTCTTATGAGACTAAAATATGACTTTTTTGTAGCTTTTGTTGCATTACAATGAAATTGGCAAAAACTATGTAATATGGAAATATTTCACTTATTGATCCAGACATTGTATGCCACGTTTTTAACCTTAAACACTGCAAAGAGTTGATTGCATTTTGCGCTCTCACACCATTAATACGTGTACGTTTTTCCTCTCTTAGGTAGGTGTGACGTCCTTCCCCTAAATGAAACACCATTACTTTGCTAGAGAGGTGTACTGGTACCATCTATAGCTGCATTCTTGTCTTTTCAGGAGTGTTGTTTGCCCGGATGTCCCGAAGTCGACATCAAGTGCAGCTTTTCTGTAATTCTTGCTGCCATCCTCAGCCATAAGGGAAGAGGGCATTCCTAGTCTGTTTTCTTTTTGTAATGAAAGTCTAGTGTTATGCCTGATTGAATGGTTAACCTATAAATCAGGTATCCATATAGGAATTTTGTTTGTTCGGGTTATTTTCGTTTTGTATGTTTTCTTTACTTACAACAGTATTTTGTTATTCATGAAGGCAGAACTCTGTGGAATAGAATGAATGATAATATCCTCTTCACAATGCCCTTTTGGTTTGTGTCGTCTGTCTATTCAAAGCTTTTAATAATATAACATAGGAAATGTGGTTTAATATCAAGCCCAATAATTAGCCTATATTTCCACTGGTTATATATCTTGTATTTTTACCACTACAAAAAGATGATTGTGTATGTGTGAATCATTAAGGCATTGCTATTTTCTTATAAATTTGAATAAAATATACTACATGTGTAATAATAGGAATAGATAATGTAGCCATAGACAATCTCAGGAAATTAGTTGTTTTCCAATACATAAGTGCATAAGTGAACATAAATGAAGTTTTAAAAGTGCATATATATATATATATATATATATACACTCACCTAAAGGATTATTAGGAACACCTGTTCAATTTCTCATTAATGCAATTATCTAACCAACCAATCACATGGCAGTTGCTTCAATGCATTTAGGGGTGTGGTCCTGGTCAAGACAATCTCCTGAACTCCAAACTGAATGTCTGAATGGGAAAGAAAGGTGATTTAAGCAATTTTGAGCGTGGCATGGTTGTTGGTGCCAGACGGGCCGGTCTGAGTATTTCACAATCTGCTCAGTTACTGGGATTTTCACGCACAACCATTTCTAGGGTTTACAAAGAATGGTGTGAAAAGGGAAAAACATCCAGTATGCGGCAGTCCTGTGGGTGAAAATGCCTTGTTGATGCTAGAGGTCAGAGGAGAATGGGCCGACTGATTCAAGCTGATAGAAGAGCAACTTTGACTGAAATAACCACTCGTTACAACCGAGGTATGCAGCAAAGCATTTGTGAAGCCACAACACGTACAACCTTGAGGCGGATGGGCTACAACAGCAGAAGACCCCACCGGGTACCACTCATCTCCACTACAAATAGGAAAAAGAGGCTACAATTTGCACAAGCTCACCAAAATTGGACAGTTGAAGACTGGAAAAATGTTGCCTGGTCTGATGAGTCTCGATTTCTGTTGAGACATTCAGATGGTAGAGTCAGAATTTGGCGTAAACAGAATGAGAACATGGATCCATCATGCCTTGTTACCACTGTGCAGGCTGGTGGTGGTGGTGTAATGGTGTGGGGGATGTTTTCTTGGCACACTTTAGGCCCCTTAGTGCCAATTGGGCATCGTTTAAATGCCACGGCCTACCTGAGCATTGTTTCTGACCATGTCCATCCCTTTATGACCACCATGTACCCATCCTCTGATGGCTACTTCCAGCAGGATAATGCACCAGGTCACAAAGGTCGAATCATTTCAAATTGGTTTCTTGAACATGACAATGAGTTCACTGTACTAAACTGGCCCCCACAGTCACCAGATCTCAACCCAATAGAGCATCTTTGGGATGTGGTGGAACGGGAGCTTCGTGCCCTGGACGTGCATCCCACAAATCTCCATCAACTGCAAGATGCTATCCTATCAATATGGGCCAACATTTCTAAAGAATGCTTTCAGCACCTTGTTGAATCAATGCCACGTAGAATTAAGGCAGTTCTGAAGGCGAAAGGGGGTCAAACACAGTATTAGTATGGTGTTCCTAATAATCCTTTAGGTGAGTGTATATATATATATATATATATATATATATATATATATATATATAGAACTGGACCACGGTGCAATGGAAGAAGGTGGCCTGGTCTGATGAATCACGAGTTCAAGGTGTTGACTTGGCCTCCAAATTCCCCAGATCTCAATCCAATCGAGCATCTGTGGGATGTGCTGGACAAACAAGTCCGATCCATGGAGGCCCCACCTCGCAACTTACAGGACTTAAAGGATCTGCTGCTAACGTCTTGGTGCCAGATACCACAGCACACCTTCAGAGGTCTAGTGGAGTCCATGCCTCGACGGGTCAGGGCAAAATGGGGACCTACACATTATTAGACAGGTGGTCATAATGTTATGGCTGTTTTTTTGTTTTTGTTTTTTTTCAATGATTTAATGCAGAACTAAGCAAATAAAAATAAATAAATGAAAGGCAAAGGTTATACCTTCAAAAAATTTGAATGCAATGTTCAAATTAATAACAGAGCCTAATCACTCTAACATATTTAATGAGCAGGGAAGCAAAGGAAACATTGACAAATGATAGTAATTGCAATGTTTAAAAAGTGAATTTATTACAAGATAGCGTAATTTATCTTCCCCTTGAGCATTTCTACTCAGACATCAACAACAAAAAAATAGAAGTGTCTGCTTCAAACTAGATAAAATGGGTTTAATTTTTTTCATCAAGATTAAATATTGATTAGTAAGTGAACCTTCATTTTTCTGAAATTTATGTTCAGCTTTGCAATAAAAGCCATTTATCTAAATTATGTTTTTCTTTTTTTTTGTAATGGCTATTTATCTATAAGAAAAGAACTAGTCAAGTTTTATGCTGGTCTATTTCAAATCATATTTAAGAAATGATAATGAACCTGCCAAATCTGGGTTTGTAATGTAATAATATGAATAATAGTAAAAGATAAAGGGGAAATCCAGTCCTGCCTTTGAAATAAAAGATAAAGAAACAAAGAATCAATGTTCATTCAGCTCATGTACCCTGCATAGAGATTTGCAATCATTCATATGCTTGCCAATGTCAGGTAAATTAATTAGTCAGTAATTACTATTCAGCAATGACTGTGACAGGCTAATTATAGTGGATTTCACAATTGCATCCTTTCATATCGATACATCAAATGTCTGTTTTTTTTTCAATTTTCAGACTTTTGTGTTGTACACCTGACTTAAAGAGATTAATGTGACATAGGAAGATAAAATTGAACAAATCTATTCGATACACAAATACATATTCATAAACCGAGAAAAAAAAAGTAAAACCTTTTCAATGTGCCTTTATCATTCCCACTTAGCTACTGTATGTCCAGAGTTTGATTATAATTCCTGTCAAGTCTGTTTCAAAGATCAATAGATCTCACAAAACTGTATGTTTCTGTAAACACTGAATCTAATGCATTGGTCATAGGACATTTATATTGTCCATTTAAGAAAGACAGTATGGTTGTCTTAGAAGTGATATTAGCAAATGTATTGGCAAATTCACTATCATTCCCACTAAAGTTCACAAACTCTGGGGATTATTCTTTGTGTTGTTTTTTTGTTTACTTTCCAAAAGGTGACCAGTTAGGAATCTGTTCATGATGATTAAAAACAAACAAAAACAACATCTGCACATTAATCCTATTAATTGTACACCTTCACTAACCTGTGGAGCTTAATTAACAGTATATTCTGAAGTGTTACATGTGTTACATGACCCGGAGATAGCAAGAGAAAAGCAATCGTTGTGACGACACTCATTGGAAAACCAAAGATTCATTTATAGCTATATATGTATACGTCTGCAACACTGTTGTCACTTTTTGGGAAAATCTTCAAATCCACTGTGATAAGAGACTGACCTTTTGCCACAGTTTGAGCAGTTGCCAAGTCATTATTTATTATTAGTATTATCAGTAGTTGTAGTAGTAGTATTTTAGTCTTGAAGGTCATTTTTATAAACCGTAAACAAATGTTGTCTTTAATTTCTATAACAGTGTTTCCCCCAGAGAAGTACATAGGCATGGCCATCTTTTTCTGATTTGTTGACTGGGGGTGGTGGTAGCGAACGAGGGGATGAGCAATCGCATTCGTTTGGCTCAGGCTGCACAGATTTTTGATTATGGCTGTGGGAAACCCTGTATTTAATATTGCATTTTGTTATTTTCCTGTGAGATGATAACAAGAACAGATTTTACAACTCCTCTCAAAAGTGTGATGTCATTCAATTGATTTCAGAACCAAACGAGTGCCATTTGGACACTGTGCCCTATTGATATTTATGATGTCCAAAACATGGAGCCAGACCCACTTGTGACATCAGTGGGAAATTACAATACGCAGACCTGATGGTGACTTTTGAACAATCTTCCTTCTCTCTAAACCATCATCAGGCACCATGTTTGGAAGATGTGATTGGGTGGGTCAGAGTTTTTGATGAGGTCCAGGCCATAGTTAATGTCTCATTTACTGTCATGCACAAAGCAAGCTAATATTTGGCTGATATTTAAATACAAGCTTCTGGCCCTAGAGAAGACTGATAACCTTTCAATATTATGTATGAAAGGCCTCATGCTTCATTTTTAAAATCATAAGATTGCTCTTTAGGCCTGTAACAATCTAGATGAGTTTTTGTGAAGGTGACTCATTATATGCCAGAAAAATAAGATTTGACAGGCAGCAGCCATCTCTTAGTAATGGTAAAACCCAGCCTATAAGACATAATTGACTGAAGACTCCCTGTTAGGATCTTGGAAAAAATATTTTCTGCTTGAACGCATGCCTTTGGGAGATCCATTTTATTTTAAGAATGCAAAATTAGATTATTTAAACAAAGCGTGCAAAGAATAAGTTCAGTATATACAATGACAATAAGAATAACAATAATGCACTACAGACCTATTATATATTTAATACCGCTTTTGTTTTTCATTTTTCTCAGGCTTAGTGATTAGCAAAGAAGTACTGTTCTTCTGTCTCCTCAAACAGGCAAGCATCTCCATCTTCTGAAATGTTTCTGTATGCATGATAGTTAGATTTGTAACCATATGCAATCAACATTAAAAAAAATATGAAAAATTCTCATCCCTTATCAGAATAGTCAGTGTAATTTTTTTTCTGTAAATGTCAAGATCACTGTTCTCTAAACCTAATGTAATAATCATTCAGCATTCTCCTGGCCTAATATCTGACTGTTCCTAAGCAATTGCCAAAGACTGAGTGGGTAAAATCAAGTTATTCTTTATTTGATCATCTAACTAGTATCATGTTCATAATCATTTATCACTTTAGTAGAATGGACAGACGATCCTTGATCCTCTTTTATGTCTTTATTCTGTAAGGGACGAAGAGTTCTCTCATGCTGAATTGAGAGCTCAGGCTTACCGTTCGGCCCTGCGTGTTCTTATTGAATGGTTTTGCTCATTTATCAAAGGCTTTCCCTTAATTCCCAGGGTTCCCCTGAGTGGCGGTATGGGAGGATGCAGGCCTTGTCTGTTTCGTCTGGAGAAATGCATTTCATGAGAACTATTTATTTTAGACATGATCATGAGTTTATTTTATCCGTATTGTGTTCATCCATGAATCATTATTTTTGTTTTTGTGTTTTTCGTTTGTTTTTCCCAAGTACGAAATGTAATATTATTTAAAGTAGCGCATAGGAAGGATTGTCATGAACATCAAATGGTCAATCAGAGGCTTGCTTCTTCTTACTGCTTCCATGTCATAAGGAATCTTTATGTCTTGCCAGAGGCTACTAAAGATTTATTTTCTTTGTCTCACTGTGTAAAAAATGTGCTCCATAGTTCATTTCAATGGGCTGCCATGCAGCATTATCCTCCAATGGTTTCTTTGAGGACTTTTTTTTTTTTTTTAATTAAGACAGGTGACACTGTGAGACCCTGGAGATTAATGTTGGAGAGGTAAGTCACTTGCAGAGTGAGAGAAGTCTTCGAAACTGAAGGAAGGTCATTGCACCATAAAGCAATATTATCTTTCCAAAGTGACAGGAGAGCCCTTTCCTCTCTATTTCTGGAGAATGTAATATTCCAATTATAGTCTAATCTAGTGTAACGCCTCCAGTTCCCCTTACTTATAGCAAATGTCTGGAAGCACAGTAACTGAACTTGAATATATATTAGGGCTGTGGGAATTAACGCGTTAATCTTTGCGATTAATTTGAAATGTTTAACGCATTTAGAAAAAATAACGCAATTGACACAGTACTTTTTTGCCTCTGTTTTAATGACTTTAATGACACAATGTCCAGAAAAAGAGAGCTGCTTTGTCCCCTGATAATGTAAACCGACTGGTCTGTCTCAGTTGCTGGCTTAATGTAAAAGAGTAGACAAAATCTTGGGGTGAAAAAAAAAAATCAACATTCTCCTTTTGTTATTCTTATTGCAAAGACTTATGTCTGGCACTGCAAAGACTGGCACTTTAACATTTTGTTTTGTTTGATATTGTTGGTGCATATAAAGAAAGTATTTATTTTGGCCTATTGGCTTACATTCTAAGCTAATCCAGTCTTTTTGATAACCTTGATGGTTTTAATATTCAACTTACACTTTGTTTATAATGTTGCTGCATTCAGTATATTTGATGGGAATGACTACTCTGTAGTTCTGAGGAGAGTCTGTTTACAGTTCACAAAAATATTATTTAAAATAGACTTCCTTTGTGTTGATTAATTTAATTAGGTTTAAATATTGATGATTACAAGCTTGGGGAAAAAATGTGATTAATTGTGCTATTAATTAGTCATTTTTTTTAATCGATTCACAGCCCTAATATATATATATATATATATGAGGGAGAGAGAGAGAGAGAGAGTGTGTGTGTCTGTGATTGAAGAAACTTAATTGAAACTCATATAAACCAGACATTTTAAAATGTTTAAATGTTTAAAACGAATCAAAACTATTAATATATTCAGTTTGAAAGATGTCTCAGTTTAGGTTAAGCCTGGCTATCTATCGAGGGGCATTTGAATATTGACAAAGTAATTGTTGGGAAATAAGTCACCATAGTGAGGCTAAAGCATGACGTTGCAGAATGGAATTGCAATCTTTTATTTTAACTGTCGCCTGTTGTTTGTGTACTGGTAACATAACCTCTAACCTTAACCACTTCAGCACCATGATGTACACACATACGTCAAATGAAAACCCTCACACAGTACCATGCCATATCTGCATACGTCAAGTTTCTTATTCTATTCTATTTGTGGCTTATCAGTCCAGCATTTCAGGTTTCATTCCCAAAGGCAGTGCTTACTGTACAATGTATATTGAAAGCCTGGGAGGGCGATCATGTGAAGTTTTTATACAATCGCATGTTGTTTAGAGCCAATGTAGCCTACCTGTGCGCATCTAGATGTCTCAGGTATATTGCGACAATCCATTCACCTTTTACAAGTATATAAATAGTTGTATATTATTATTGCTAGTTTTATCGTTAGTTGTACTTGTTTATTTGTATGTTTATGTATATATATATATTTTTTTTATGTCAATACGTTCAAAAAACAGTGCTCAATAGAAGGCAATGAAGCAGAGTCTTCCAAGCTTATTGTATTGAACATTTCAATAAATGGCATAGAGCAAGCCGGTGATGGCACAGGTTTTGATAGTGAGTTTTATTATTATATTATTATTATTGTTTTATTATTATAGCATTTCAGTGTGTTATTTTTATTTTTGTTGCGGTGTATTTTGTTGTTTATTATTTTCATATGAGTTCCATTGTATTGCGTATTATTTGTATTTGTGTTTCAGCATTTGTTTATTATGTTTATTTGCATTTTAGTGCATTGTTTTTATTATTACAAAAGTTCATTATTATAAAGTATATTGTAAATTAAAAAGCTATTTATATTGCATTTGCATTGTTTTCTTTGTTCAAACAAAAATAACCTTGATTTTATCTCTTTACTGACTGAATATAGATATGTAGGACACGGAATGTTTCCTCTGCCCATTGTACTCTCTCTAATGTTTTACCAATCTTAATGGTATAGTGCTGATCCTCTGGGTTCATTAAGGTTTCCTCATTAGACACAGCATCTAGATCAGTAGACTCAAACCTACTTAAAACAGACACAACCCCTGCCCCCCAAAAAGAACAACAACAACCTATTACCAAGCTAACATGTCTCTTGCCATCATTTGGTCATGTATTCCCAGGAACTCTTCTGTGTGGTTTCTCATCTGACTGAGCCTTGCCATTTCTCGCTGTGCTTACAGAAGACACATTTATGATGAGCACTAACCAGTGGTTTATACCATTTCCAAAGAGCATTAGTGATTGGATGCACATGCATAGCCTTTGCACAAACACACAATGCCTCTGTATTCACTCTGGGTGAAGGAAATGTGCTTTGTGCATACCAACCAGATGAGAGAGAAAATGCCTGTGGATTTGTTATGCATACCAAAAGCACATAACTAAAAAATTAACATTCATATCGTTCAGCTCGCTGGCACATCATCACTGTGGGCCTGATGTGAAATTATTTATTATGACATGTGGAATTCTGGTTTTCATTTACTCAAAAATATGTTTTTGTATTGTTATTGTTATTTCTTGTTTGAAAGGAACATAATTAGCCTATTTGCATTTTTGTGCATGTACAAACAAACTCTTTCATGGTTCTGCTGGAGGCTAAAGAAGCTTCATACCTGAGAATGTGATGGAATTGAACATATCTGTGATGGTGTCAGTAAATCATGTGTGAATGGTGTGCCTATTCTGATGCATTCACTTACTAACAGAGGAACTGAGCTGGGAGAGAGATTCCAGATTTTAGAATCTAGTGACATGATGTTTTTGAAATCTGATATTTACTTTGCTTTGTGAATGCTAGCACAGAATGTTTCTCTGTACTGAACTGATTAAAAAAGAAAAGGGAAAGAAGAGTAGTTGTCTCCCCCTGCCCCTCTCAAGAAAGCACTATTTATCAATCAAATGGCCAGGGCAATGGAAACTCTGTGAGGACATCTTGCTTCCATCTTGACTGCTTTAGCAGCTGAGAGTGATATTGAAATTGAAATTGGTGATCAGGCTAACAGTCAACTCATAGCACAGAATAAAGAAATACTGAGCAGTGGGAAACATGAACAAACTGATCAAGTATGACAAGGTTAACTGCAGCACACAAGATACATTTTACTAGTTCTGCAGTTACAGGCACAAAACTAAGAAGGTTTCAGTTGCATGACTAATATCAAAGTTTCTCCTTTTTGGCTCAGCTGCTGCCTGCACATTCCAGTCATAATCTGCCACTGATCTGAAGAAAAAGAGAGGTTTTATATCTTTGGCTGGAGACCAATGTGAACACAAAGGAAGACGTTATAAAAACCAATCAGCTGGACAGTGGTTGAGGTTATATCAATACTATGATACATCCCCATGACTGGCAGTCGAGTGTAAGAGGTAGCGAGGGTCCGTGCTCTCTATTGCTTGAGATCGCTGAAGGCCCCTTGCCACTCATTGTAGTCGTTCTCCTCTTGGCTTTGTGTGTCAGTGTGGTGTGCTGTGCGGTGGGGTGCTCACTTGGCACTCTGTCATTTACTCGCATAGATCATTTGCCAATTAATGAAACGGGGAGCGTTCCGGGAGGCTTGTGTGCAGACAATAGACAGCCTGGCAGGTCTCAGGTGAAAACCGCCAGCTAAATGGACCAGCTAAATGCGAAAGATGTTCAGACATCTGTGGACACCCTGAAGTGACCATAAATTTTGTCAGCAGAGGATTACATCACCATACCCAGGTGCATTGCCTCAGGACAGCAGAGCCAATATGCTGACATGAGTCTAGGGAACCCTGGAGCAGTTTCAAACGGAGTGGGAGTGGAAGCTGATCAGAATTCTGAAACATTCGCCGAATAGGAAACCACAACAATGGTGGATCTGAATATATCGTCCAGATGCTATTACCCAAACATAAATGTATGCCCTATATCAGGAATCTGTGATTATCATATTGAAAGGTGACACATTGGTTTTAGATGGTAGTTTGGCTATTGATTTGCTTCTTTAAAAGCATATTATAAGTGTTTCATAAATGTGAAAGGGTATTTGTTGTTAATCAGGAATGACTATATCACAGGACTGAGAGAAGAGCACCCCACCCCCCCTGCATTTTTTTTTGTTATGTAACTCCCTTGTAATTCGACAAGTCGTAATTTCAGCCTTGTGGGATATGTTGGCGGAGTGGTTTCGACAACAGCCAGAAACGTTATAACGGGAGCAATGATTTAAGATGCTGCAGTAATTGAGTCAAAAGGAATACTATCCTTTTCAGCTGAACCAACTTCATTCTACTGCCTTCAGGAACTTACCATGAAAACAATCACAGCTGATATACCTAATATATTATTGTTGTTGTTTTTCTCAGTTACATCTGAAAACCAGGACGGTGGTGATTGAAAGCGTTAAGTAGAAAGTTAAAAAAAGCAACCTTGCGATTTGTTTTTCTTAGCATCATGAGTATTCTGACTGCAATTAAGCACAACCTCACTCTTCACCTCTACTTCTAAATTTGTTTATAATAGCATATCACCCTTAAGATGCAAAGACTCATGCTTGTTTCATATGGTGAACATAACTTATTAATTTCTGGGTTTTTAAAAGTCATTGTTAAAATGGAGCCAATGCTAACGGTAAAACAAAGAAAGTGAGAATGATTGATTGCCAACTTGGGACCAGAGCAGATCAAACGTCTGTGTCTGAGCCCTCTTAAAAATAAAAAAGGGGAATGTGACGGTGAGTTTAGATAAGTGGAATTATAGGCTGTGTTTGTGGTTGGGTCAAACTTTTGAATTGGCTCTAACAAATGAACTCAAAGTATATCCATGTAATACTCAGTTTAGTTACACTATATAAATATTTGCCTAACACTAACAGTTGTCCTGGATTTATAGAGTTCTCAACCAGTAATTTGTTCCTTGTCATGGACAATCCTGACAAATAAAGTACAGCTCGGAGAAGTAATTAATTATGAGCCAGATTGGGGCCAAGACTGACATAACAAATCATGCTGGCCACTGGCGGCGTCAGACACCTGACAGGCCTGCAGGCAGACCTCTTTGTGAAACGGAAGCTTTCCCTTCACCTGTGTCAATTGGTTAATAGTAGGGGTAGGTTTTTATAGCCATGCACTGGCTGCAGGGCAAGGTGTTGCCTCTGCAGAGCACGGTGACAGATCTTGGCCTGTTACCAGATAAGTACAGACTCGTAGATAAGATGTGCTTCTGGGGATCCTGACTTGCCTGGGCTGTAAGAAGGGGCTGGGGGCCCCCTGTTGAGCAGCTGATTCATGGAGTGCTGAAAGTTGCACAAATGTTCTGCTCAGTTTTACGTTCAGTGATAAAAGCACAGCACACTCCAGTAGGTGTTGATCTTGGCTGTGGCTTTATCTGTCATTGAACTTGATGTACATGGGTCTCGTATTTATACACATACAAATATTTATAATTTATAGTGATGGTCCATGTCAGGAAATGATCTGGGCATATCAACAAACCTTCCTGGAGTATAATCTGGCGAAAGGGCCCTTAGGCACAGCAATGTGACAGCAGGATGTCTGGATATTTTACATTCTAACCCTGTTAAATCAATTTTGCTTCTCAGCTGCTATATAAAAATCTGTGATATTTCATTTATTGCATGAGACATAAAATGAGACAAAAGTTTGGTGAATTATTATTATTTTTACCTTATTAAAGGTGACATAACTTTGCTGGCACTAATTGACTCTTGAGCTGATGTGTTGCAGAGTATCGTCAGTAGGAAATGACAGAAGTTCTATATGATGGCAGAAGTGAAATCACTATGTTGCTCGTGGAGCTCAGCCATGCGTTTGAGCGTAACTGACTCAAGAGTGTTGTATATTGCCCTACTTTAACCTTGCGTCTGTAAAATGGTCAGTGGGTCAAGCACTGAAACAACACTAATTGGTTTGTGAGTGCAATAAATCTTTGTTTTATGCAGGATTGGCCATCAATATTTTATGCTTTTTTTCTCACCCCTTTAAGCAGCTTGTCAGTTGTTAAAAGCTGTAGACAGTGTAAAGTGGATGCTCAGTAAAAGCAGTGTAATTTTATGCCTGGGTTCTGTCCTAATGGTTAACATGTCATAAGGATTTCACCATAATAGCAAGCAATTGAACTTAATTCTTCAGTTTCACTGTGATAAAGGTGAACCAGAGAGCATTGTGTATTTTTGCCCTGTACTGTATTGATAAGGCTTGTTTGTATGTATGATTAATTTTTCATTTGATCTCTTCCAATACTTGACGGATAGGCCACAGAGGAACATATTATTCTGTCAGATGATTTAGAAATTCAGATGCAGTATGAAATAAATCTTTGTTTTAAATCTGTGATAGAATATTTGCTGTATTTAATACCTTCAAATTCTCATTTAAAGATCTGTTGACTGAATAATATTGATGCATTTTAAATGCACACAAAAAATGAAAGAAGTGAAAAATCACACTTCATGTTTAAATTAGTACAGTCTTAGTTTCTGCAGAAATCTTCTAAACAGTCTTGATGCCTGTCAGGAAAAAAATAAACGAGTCATCCTTTTTCTCTGAGGATGTGATTATCAGCCTTTAAAAAAATAATACAAATATATTTAACGTAAATTTCCATTTATTTAAATGAACAAAGTCCCAGTTTGACAAGAAATCTTTTGTTAATGTAAGCTTTCATTGGAGAACTTGCTAGCATCTGCATAATGTAGCTCAATAGTTCACCTACTCTGCTTCCACTATATCTACAAAAGAATCCTGAAGGTAGTCGGTCAAACCAAATAGTGTTTTGTTTCTTCAATATTTGATGTCAGCTGTTTGTGTTTCAAATATTTAAGTTGCTAGACTTGCTTTATTCTTTTAGTTTTTCAGTAGGAAAATAGAAACAAAACAAATACCGTTTGTGAAAAACACATCAACTCAAACTCTAATAGCTTCTTAATCTTAATCCAAAATATTAACATTTTCAGTGCCGAAAGGCTAATATTTGAATAATACTGGAATAATATTTGATGCATGTAGTTTTCGTAGGCCTGCTATTTAAAGCACAACACTAATACTGTGTATCTGATCATTATTATTAGTAATAATATATAAAAAATAATAACACCATCAAAAACAATAATTATAGCTAAGACATAAAATGCCCATGGAGATTCAGCATCCTTAATGGATCATGATGTGCTTGCTTGTACAGTATCTGTGTATCTGTCTGTGCATGAGCTTACTTATTCCATTATCTGCAGAGCCATTTATCTGGCATCCTGTGAAAACCCGCTCAGAGGGCTTGGTTGCCTTCTTGTGCTAATGGATCTCTGCAAGAGGAGGAAGCTCGGTCAGGAAGCACTTTGTCAGACATGCTGTGAGGAGCTGCTAAATTAAAGCTGTCACACATTTCACAGGCGAATGAGATGATGTTCAATTCCTGGCAGTTCTAGGGGGAAGGGTCAGCTGCCCTTGACCAGAGTAGCAACTTTGATCCACGTCTTGCTCAAGTACACCCAAACATTTTACCGATTCACTGACTGACCATAATTTAAAAGTTCAACACAAAGATGTTCGGAGGACTTCACACTTGAAAGTCGATTGTGCTTTTAGTTATTTTTCAGTGCCTAGGCAGTGTGATTGATACAGTGCTGTTGCATTATCACTTTGTTACCTTTTCTACATCCAGTCATATTCTGCCCCACGCTGCTAAAAATTTAAATAATTTCAAATCACGCAGGTGTTTTTTAACTGACATGTCATGACCCATTGATTGCATTGGAAGCTGTGGAGTCGGCGTGATTTAAAGTGTTGTGACAATTTACTTGCCCCTGGTGAAACGGCGTTGGGCTAATTGGAGATCGGTGCATTCGCTCTCATTTAAATGCACCGAAAAGGTTCTCTGTAATCAGTCCACCGCCGTTTTTCAGCCTCGTCTCCCTGGGATAATGGCAAGATCTCTAATGCTGTATTCAGAAGTGGAACGGAAAAGTATTTGGACAGAAATTCTATTTTTTTTTCTCTAACATTTTCAGGCAAATTATAATTTGACATGACTGTGTTGATGTAGAGAGCACGCAATACTTTACTTTCAATTAACAACGGGAGGCCCAAGTTCATCAGCTATTTGTTTTGGAATGGTTTCCACAACCTCATTAACTGCGCCTTCTAGCAGGGCATGGAAAATAACCCCCTGAAAGGCCAACCTATTTCATAACTCATGGGTTTGTGTGAGGGAATGCCGTCACAAATGTCTCACTTATTTGTGTGAGGTGTTATGTACTTATAACACTTAAAGCATAAAGTTCGTATAGCAAAAGGCTAATTATATCTTGCAGGGAAGTTGCCTTGGAACCATTTTACATCATGTAAAGTAATGATGACTTTCAGGAAAATTACAAATTATCAGCAGTGTATACCTGTACACAGAACAAAGCTGGAATATACAGCTCTGGAAAAAAATAAGAGACCACTTAACATTGATTTCTGAACTTGGAGTGGTCTCTTAATTTTTTTCAGAGCTGTATTTCCAGTGGAGTAATATTACCCAGCGTCTTTCTAAACTTCTGTTGAGGAGAGAAAGAACAAATCATAGACGCAGAAAAACAGTGGGAGGCATAATTAGAAGACTGCGATGGAAAATGTTCAAGGTAGCCTGGGGTGTTCACTGACTGCATTTTAAACTCTGGAAACACACCTGAGACAGGATTTGCAATGGATGCTTGCATTTATGTTTTTTCTGAATGCCCTGTTTTTTAGTTTTATTTAATCCAGTTTCACGCCCAGTAAAAAATAAATGTTATATTGCTATAGGAATAAATGTAAAGCATTAAAAAAGCAATAAAATCTTAAGATCAGGCTTTTCTTCAATGCCCAACAAAACAAAAACAATAAAGAGAAATGTCATGCTTGAAATATAATCAAACTCCTCTCAGCACCTGCGGAATAAGCTATAACCGAATAATTCTTTATAAGTGTAATAATATTGTAGCAATTTGTTTTGACTTTGAAATCATAAATGTGTTGGAATTGAGTTTTGAGATGTCGGATGACTGGCCTTAGAAAGCTGGCAGCAATGCAGAATTAGCCAACTTATCACAACTGAAGTGTGGGTTCTGAGATATTTCTGAAGACACAGTACAGAGTGTTTGTATTGCCCTTTCAGGAGATGTGAATTTGTGTTTTAGGTGTTTGATATCAGATGTTTCATCTGATGGGGGTCAGTTTAGTTAAAAATCACAACAGTATCATTGCTCCGTATCATTGCTTATATTTTGAAAGATAACAAAAATATTCTACATCATTGTGACAGCAATCCCAACACACCGCATGTGATGAGTTACTGTGTGTCAAAGGAAAGAAATGTAAAAAGCTATCTTAGTTTTCAAATGTTTGTTATGAGAAGCTGCAGTTGACAAATGAGTTTCCTTTCTGTAGCTAAGGGAGGTAGGGGCGAAAAGGGGTGGGAGTTGCTTAAACCTGCACAATAGCTCATTACTGACTGATGTGATTTACAAAATAGCATTCATTGGACCTTGGAATTGAAGTGTGAGTTGAAGTGCAAAATAACAACAAAAAGAAAAAAAGGTTTTGAAATTAGAACACCTGCAAAATCAATAACAAAATTCCTGTGTGATACAGAGGAGGTAATTTTCATTGAACATCGATGGTGGCTTTTGTTCAGGGAAGCAAGGGTCACAAAAACATTACCTGAAGCCTGTTTAAGGCTCAGCTTACACCCAGGCTCCCAGACCACAACACAGGGGGAGGCTGCATTCTTCAGGAAGGCCGGACCATGTATTTGGCCGCATGAAAGGATTGTTTTGTATTCAGGTTAGACAAAATAAGCCCTAATGTCGCTTTGCTTCTGTTGGTATCATCAGTGCTGGACTCATGTGCATCACATTCTGGGATCCGTGTTATTGAGGCCCCCAGCATTGGAGTTCATCGTTTTTTGGCCTGTCCTGTGCTCAGATGCATTTCCTGTAGCTATGTATCTCTATCCTCCTTATTTATTTATTTTGGCATTTGATTAAATGATGCAGTGGAGAAAATTATATACCCTGTTAGACAATGTGGTGCGCAGTAATTGGGAAATGGCATGTGAAGTATTTAGAGAAAGTATAGGGACAGGAGCTGGAGTGTTGGATTATAGGAGGAACACAGAGCTGGTTGCACTGGTGTGTTCTTCTGATCAAGAGAGTGCCTCAGATGCAGGGTAGAGTATCAACTGTGATTTGAACCCTTTAAATTATTCAAGCATCTTAATTTTTAATCCCAGCGTATAATCAACCATCCCAAAAGCCTGCTACATTTTAATATTGGATGGGTTTGTGATGAGTGTAAACTGGAGCACCGTCCTAATGAAGTGTGATTGATGAATTTGTAAGGATCTTGTCCTGGGACCACAGAGTAGCAATAAACAAAGAGGTTTATGAAACCTCAAACATAGCACAATTAGGCAAAAAAAAAAAAAAACATAATTTGCTTCTTTTCAATTAGGTGATTTAATATGGACTCATCATTTATGTAATCCTTTACTCATAATAGTTTGCATACACAGTGTCAGCTCAGATTACTGGACAGAAAATGAAAAGGATAAATCCTGAGTAAAAGGAACCCCGCTGTTCATTAGGAAACACGATGCCTGTGTAAGGGTGAGCATTGTGTTTGACCTGGTCTTTCAGGTTGATGCAATCCTTTTTGAAATAGTTGACAATACCAGAACATCAGAATAAAGCAAACTGGAGAATATCTTAGTGGTGCAGTTGGAGCCTGGAGCAGTTTAAACATACCAGTTTGCACTCTTGATGCATGTACAGTACTGTGCAAAAGTTTTAGGCAGGTGTGAAAAAATGCTGTAAAGTAAGAATGCTTTCAAAAATAGACTTGTTAATAGATTATATTTATCAATTAACTAAATGCAAAGTGAGTGAACAGAAGAAAAATCGGCATCAAATCCAAATTTGGTGTGACCACCCTTTGCCTTCAAAACAGCATCAATTCTTCTAGGTTCACTTGCACAAAGTCAGGGATTTTGTAGGCATATAGTCAGGTGTATGATTAAACAATTATACCAAACAGGTGCTAATGATCATCAATCCAATATGTAGGATGAAACACAATCATTAACTGAAACAGAAACAGCTGTGCAGGAGGAATAAAACTGGGTGAGGAACAGCCAAACTCAGCTAACAATGTGAGGTCGCTGAAGACAGATTACTGTCAAAAGTCAAACACCATGGCAAGACTGAGCACAGCAACAAGACACAAGGTAGTTCTACTGCATCAGCAGTCTATTTTTGAAAGCATTCTTACTTTACAGCATTTTTTAACACTAAACCTTTTGCACAGTACTGTAGTTTGCAGAGTCACACGACTGAATGTAGAAGAGCCTCCCATATTAGCAGGGCTCTGGCTTTTCAATTTTTTCAATTTTTTCACAACCATTGAAACGTTCAAATCCTACTGATCATGTCAGATGTCGCTGTGTTAATTCCACGATGGGTGGTCAAATGTTTACAATTGATGTGTGTGGTTGGCTCGTTATGAACACTTTGCAGTTTCTAATTCACACGAATGTTGCTGCAGACAGACGAGAGAGTACAACCTGAGCCCGAGCTGCTAGTGTGGAGCCAACTTGAAGCTCGGTGTGGTCTGGAGTAGCTGTGGGTTGTGAAGGAAGACAATTATACCAATCTTTGGCGATGTAACTTAACACTTCACACCAGAAGGGGTGTCTTGGTCTCGCACAACAAAGACACTATTTCTGGTGTGAAGTCTGTTATACAATTAGAGACACACTTCAGTTTCAGCCTTAAAGAAGAATTTCAGGATCTTATGGAAGGATTGTTTATTTGTGTATGTGTTTATTTTCACAATCCTGAATGTGCTTTCTGGACACCTTGCGTAGGACGCTATACTAAATTAAAAAGGAATGATTGATTTTGATCTGATCAGAAGACGGCTTTTTGCCCTTGCCCTTTTTAATGCTGTTCACGTTCTCCAAGACAAACTGCAATACAACTTCACTAAACCCTCAGCCAGTGCTGCCTGCCTCTGCTGCTCAAATAGTTTTTCAGTTGTCATTGGCGGAGGAAGTAGTTGCTTGTGAATAATGTCCTGGCTGATGTATTTCATGAGTGATTGATTTCCAGTAGAGTAGAACATATGTGCACCTGATCAAACTCAGGTGTGCCAGAGAAGAGCACCAAAAAATACAAAGGAACACTCCTACACAGTTTTCAATTTGTGAGTTTATTTATAGAGGCAGCTATTGTGTTTGGTCATACCGATCTTCTTCAGAGCATGACGACTAAATAGCTGCAGGGTAACTAGTGAAACTGTGCTGACTGACCATTTAAGATAACCATGCTATTCTCAACTGCATTTCCATTCACACAAATAATTCAAATCACGTTTTCGCCACTGATTCCCAGTGCAACATTGTGATGTGTTCTGAATCTGCAAAGCAACATGCAGATTCAGGTTAACTGACATTATGGTGCAGTAAAGCATTTGCTGTCCTTCATATCAATTAATTCTCTTGGGTCTAAGACCGGGCTGGTTCAGTCAGCACCGGTGAATCCAGCTCAACAGTCTTTGCCAGGGTAATGCATGGCATGGTTTAGTCAGAATGTGTCTCTAAGAAGTGCATGAGTGATCTGAGTAAGAAACATCAAGAAGGTGTGCAGAATAACAGGAAAAAAATGTATTTGGAGTCTAAGGGATTTTGTTTGTTTTTTATAATGACCATATAAATAGCATTGTGCACTTTCAAACTTCAAAATGCAATGTGCCTCAAACTTTAGAGGAACACAAATGTTGAGTTGTTCATTTTTAGCAGACTTATTCCATTGCCACAGAAATGTGGTTTTTGATTAATACATCAACACTTACCTCTCCCCACCCTCCCTAATGGTCTAATGAAGTGAATCTATAAAATGTATTAAATCAGTGAGTTTCATTCCTCCGAGTCCAATAATATATGTCATGTGTCTATTTTAGATTGATAATACATGTTAAATATACATTCTAGAAAGGCTATTTTGTGAATTTTGCTTGTTTAAAATGCCTCCCAGTGATGCTGTTTTCCTGCTGTGTTAATTTAGTTCTGGAAAAATCAGCAAATGTTCGCAAAAAGTTAACCTTGGGGAGATATATTTTAGCTTAATAAATTAAAAAGGTTACATGGATTTCCTTTCTACAAACCTTAATTAAGTAGATCAACATGTTTAATTTCGTGTTTTTTTTGTTACAGGTGTCTCGCTGACAGCACAGGGTGTACTCAAATTAGTGCTGTTTTGAATGAAGCTCTTTTATAGAGCCAGGGGTGAAAGGAATCCTAAGTTTGAGCCAAACGAGCAGCACTCAACGAGTGAGCAGCAAGCACAGCAGCTGCCAGGACACATTTCACAACTCAGCTCACAAAAAAAGCTATATAAATCATACAGGGTTCTTTTATTTGGGGGGGCCGCAGCCAAGTTTCCAGCTGAAGAGCCAGTCTGCATCAACTGTAGTATCTGACAGCTAGGGCCTATTCCTCAGAACGGCAAATGCACACAGACTCATGTGCTCACATGTGTGGGCAATTTGCAAAGGAGGAGACCAGTCACCTCCAGAAAAGCAATGATTCATTTCTCCTTCGTACAATGGTGTAATTTACACAAAGATGAGGCCTGCAGTGAGAGAATCTAACACATTTTATTGTTTTATGATTATTCATGCTAACTTGAGATTTTACTTTTTATTCTCTCCCCCCCCATCCACTCACCCCCAAGTCGGTTTATCTTTCCATTCTAAAGTGTGTGTGATTCAGTGTTCCCAATACTTAGCAAGAGTATATATTGCTTGGCTGCGTATTAAGGAGGTGTTAGTCTCCTGATTAGCTCTGCTCTGTGATTGCTGGGGTTATCCTCACAGTAAAGGAGTGTCATCTATAGCAAGACATTCATCAAGCTACACATACACAAACAAGAAAAAGAATTGAAGTGTCTGAAGTAGTGGTATCGTCTTTGCTAATACCTCTAATAAATATACTAATAACCTGCATATTTTGGTGTTTGTAACATATACTGGAGTCAGACCCTTAATCCCATGGTCATGCCTGAACCCATAAGTGCCGGGGCTCACCGCTCCTCAGAATTTGTGGCTGTCCCTTGATGCATATGAGATCAATTTCTTTTCAGTCTGGCCCAGACATTCCTCAGCCCCGCCTGTCAGGGCCATGAGCCAAACTGGGGTGGCGGGGGAGAGGGTGGGATAAAGACTTGGAGGCTGCTCAAGATGGTGAACCACCCCCAGTGATATTCCCTTCTTTCTGCCATTCCAGGTTTGAGGCACAGAGAGAAGTTGAGTGTTTTGTGACCTTCTGCTGACCACTAAAGCAAAGCAACACAATTCTTTACACAAACAATGGGTTACTAAATATAGCCGTTTCAAGCATGTAAAAACAAGAGAGGACTTTAAAAATTATTATTATTATTATTATTATTATTATTATTATTATTATTATTATTATTAATATTATTATTATGATTATTATTATATCAACCAATTATCCATACAAATTTAAAAGGCAACAAATACATTGACCAGATGCTTCTTAACTAGGTTTAAAAACACACACAAAAAAAGTGAATGCCCCTACCTTTACATCAGGAAGTCAGATTTATGCACAGTAGTCCAGAACTTGTTCTTTTGGATGCTTTATTTATTCTACAGTGTCTTCTTGGCCACAAATAGGTATTGTTCTTTTGAGAGAATTTAGACTACGCACATCAGAAAACAACTTAAGATATTAACGGAAAGCAGTCTAGTCAGGTCCCATCAACAGCAGCATAAAAAATGAAGGTTGTATGGGTAAAATAAAGGTTTTCTCAGTGGTAGGTTGTAATCTGAGTGATGGCAATAAAGAATCTGTTACTCTGAAAGGGGAATGATTGGTGTGTGTCGTTCCTGCAGTAGGAATTTGATAAGTGGTACAGTATGTAGGCAATGAAATGAACTCTCATTTGATTTTTATTTTGTTTCAGATTATGCAATTATAATATGTAAGATTTTAAGCATAAGAGATAAATTACAAGTAACACCCATTCCTGCCAAACGCTGTGTTCTTAAATCTGTTAGCATGGTGTAGATCAAAAAGGATCTTTCATTAGCAGCCTGGCTTAGCTGTTTGTTATGCTTTCTGCTCCTTCTCTCAGTCAGAATTACAATACACGTAAATTACCAATAGCTGTTGACATGAAGACACATGTTATATAATGTGTGTTCTGAACTGTAGCTGTATTCAGCTCTTTGAGACAGTATCACTCCGAAGACTATATAAATGGAGGTGCATGCATTTCCCTTAGAACAATAGCACACTGTATCCCAGGAATTCCAGCTTCACTTAGAACCGTAGGCTTGGCAGATACCCATGGGATCAACATCTGCAGTCATGCATCCTGAGAAAAGAAAACCTGGAATGACAGCAGGAGCACTGAAAGCCTTTCAGCACTGCTTGGTCATGTCATTCTTTCACTCTCTCTCCCTCTTGCTCTCCCTTCCTCTCTCTCTCTCATTCTCTCATTCTCTCTCGGACTGGTGGGCTCATTTCCCAGCTGGGGATTTCTCTGGAGACCGAAGGTCAAGTAAACATCCTCTCTGAAAACTCCTAAAATAATAAATGTTAGGGATGGCAGCATTGGACTGGCTTTCTTGCTTTTTTCATTGGGCCAATTATGACACTTCCATGCCCAGATCTTTATGGGTCTTTGCGTATCAAAATCACAATCTCTGCAGTGGCATTAAAATAGGCGGTTCTCTTATATGGAACAGTCCCCAAAGCTTCAACAACACTGGAGATACTGTTGCGTCTGGCTAAAGGGAAGTGACTCAGACTGTGGTTGTAGTGCTGATGCAATGGTCACAGAGGGCTGTATATTCACGGAGACTGCTTTGGCCTTGAATTTAGACTACTGTTACACACTGACTGTTAACAATTGAAGATTCACACATGGTCTGAGCAAAGGAAACTGCAGATTGCATACAAGTTCACTGATTTTGTGTACATTCTTTGAGGCATACTTAAAACTCCAATGATATGTCATAAGAATACATTAAAGCCAGCATGTTAACATTATTTTTCCAATTCTCAAACAATAACTTTGTGCCTTACATGATTTAAATTCAAATTTAAAATATTGAACATAATATATGAGTAAACCTTTTTACTGTAAACAGACAATTTTTTGTCAAACTCAAATTCACTGTTGTCACATAGCCAGTGTATTAGTTATACAGCTTTCCAAGAAAAGCTTGAAAAAAAGGACACATAATCTATCGATTATCCTCCACAGACAAACTGGACTACAAACTATTTTCAGACATTCTATTTTTTGTACATATACAGGTCACCCTTAAACAACCCAGGAGAATATTGCAGTGTTACATACATTGATAAAGGCTGGGGAACATTAATTTCTGATCCATTAAGCAGGATTTTATCAAATTCAATCATTCAGAGATCATATGGAACCATTTTTGCACTTGGTTATTTTTAGAATTATTCAAATGCAAATAAATGTGGTTTGATTTGCAATAATCCTTAATGTCATTTAAGGTTTTGTTAATTCTCTTGCAAAATGCTGTAGCACTTAGCCATAAAATATATACAAGAATAATAATTTTTCATAGGTGTCTAGCATTACATGTTTTTCATTTTGGGAAGTTATGATTTATTTATTAAAATAGCTGTAGAGTTAATTTTGAATATCTAACAATTGGATTTTAATCAGTTTGATTTCATAATATTGTCATTATTATTCCATATAAAAGAAAAAAAGAAAAACTATACACAATCATTATTCCTCATAAACATTTTTTCCGTATTTTGTATTATATGCATCATTTACTTAAAATGACAAGTCCATGAAAAATTCATTGTGTTGAATTATTTATTTTGTTATTTTAGTATAAGAATGTCTGGGGATTTCAAGGATTCTGTCTGGCTGTCACAAAATTCTGTCTGAATTCTGTCTTACAGGAATTTCAGAGTCTGCAGATCAATGTTCACACTGTGAATGAGGTTCGGGGGGGCATAATAGTTTAGTCTACGAGTAAGACAAAGAAAGTTTAATTTATTTATTTATCTATATTTTACAAAGACAAAAACCTTCTGAAGTACTTGCCATTCAAACATTTTATGCTACACAAGCTTTGTGTCCACACAGAGGAATGCTGGACATCTAAAACTTTTATTTCACTGCTTAAAATACAACTTTGTCATGTTAGACTAGGTTCCCCTAAACACTTACAACTACTGAGTTTAAATTGTGAACCTCAATCATGTAGTTTATTGGTATCGTCAGACAACCTTAGCACAGTGTCAACAGTGTGTACTAGTAGGACCCTCCAGGCATTGCAGCGTTACAGCCAGTAAAGATAAAAGGAAGTTGAATACTCTTTATAAAACACAAACGACTGGGCTGCACTAATATTGTCCACTTGGCTGATGACCAGCTGGAAGAGGTCTGGATAAAACTATGAAAACAGAAAATGGAAACAAATAAACAACTCAAGATATGGGTTGTCTGCATTGGTTTAAAAATCTCTTTCAGAATGTGTTGAAACCAAAGATTGGGAAGATAGGCCAGGTCAAAGACACCTACGCTGAAAAATTATTTCCAAATTGTAGCAAGAGAAAACAATCGAAATTGTACACTCAGTTTTCACCAGTTTGACGCACATAAGAAAATGAAATGGCTTTGTTAGTGTCTCTCCCCTTTATTAAATATAATGACACACTGCCAAGTGTTTAGAGAGCAGCCCTGCATCCCTGGATTGAATCCCTCAGCACCACATATGGCAGAAACACTTGTCTGACTGTGGATCCCAAGACTCCTATTGCTTCAGCTGTTGCCTCCAGCGAGTTTCTTCAGACAGGGAGGTCTCAGTAAAACTCCTGGCTCTCATCCTTGTGCCATCTGTAAAATCTGAAAGGGGATTAAAACAACTTTAAGAGTAGGAAAAACATTATAAAAAATAATATATTTTCCTTAGCCTTTCGATTTACTTTTGTGTTCACATAAACTCTGTAGATTACTGTAGTCACTGAACATTTTTTTTTTTGTTTATAGCAATAAGTACTTGTGTTGGGGGTTGGTAGATCCATATACTCACATTCCTATATCTTCATTTTAACTTTTTTCAGTCGTCGGTTTAACTTCTATTCCATCCTTAACATCTTTGCAATCCCACATTTTATTTGAATTGGAAATATACTGTCCAGATTGTTACAGGTTTTTGAAAAACCTCTGAATATTGGTGTGAGCCACAAATTCAACATTTCAACTGATTGTTGCCTGTTTCCAGTGCATTAACTCCGTGGCAACTAGAGACTTTTTCATTTCAAATACATTCCTTAATAAACATCTTGGCAGTTTCACTTCCCTATTGGCCATCTTTACCAGGTACAGTCTGTTGTACCCTTTACCGTAACACAGCCTAGCACATCTGTGTTAAAGAACTTCATGTTTAAAACCATACCTCCATGTATTTCAAGGTTGTTTCCTTGACACCACGGCTGTAATTGGGGTGAAGTGAGATTTTGGTAGTCGGGCATGGGGTTTGTTTTATTGTGCAGCATTGCTGTTTAAGTATTAAGAGGAGCTGATAAGGAAGCTTGCTTAAATCCAAACCCTCCCAGGGAAAAAAAGGATTAATTTAATGACTAATGAGATTGACATTGACAATGCCATCACGGTTGGGCCTTTAAGTTCCTATACCACTACCACACACATTTAAACCCTTGAACAGGTCTTTTGGGGGATGACAACAAGGCAGCATTGCTTTATCACAGTAGAGGCAGTCTACTTGTAATCATCTCCCAGGTCATACCGACACATGCTAGGCAATCCAGCACTAAGAAATTATAAAGTTAAGCACAGCTGAAGTTTCCAGCAACACAGTACAGCAGTATAACTGGCAATTTGGTCTTCTGTGATCAACAATAAAAAAAAATCAGTATTCAGAATGGCCCTGAACATTTGTAGTAATCTTGCAGCTTCTATAAGGAAGTTATACCAGATAGAGTGTTGATTATATACGAATATCCATCTATCCATCCATCCATTTTCTACACTGTTTGTCCTGGTGAGGGTCACGGCTATACGAATATCTGGAAGGCAAAATAAGGATTAATATAGCTAATCAGCAGACATTTGTAATCTACTTTAGTATTGAAGTGGCCTGTGGTTGCAGTGTGTTCATAAAATCAGAATAGCACTCAATGAAAAAGCATTCATTCTGTAAAGATTAATCTTTTTAAGAACTAGACTTGTTTTGCACATCAGCTTTCCAATAAATCAAACCATGTGAAGATGTTGACCATGATGCCCATGATAAATTTTGGTTCTTTTTCCAATACAAAGGGACTCTAGTTTTATGTAAAACCTTTATATACAACAGTCCACTCTTAAACGGCTCCTGATGATGATGAAATGTTTTTTTCATGAAGAACTATGAAAGTGAAGCTTAAAAATGATTCCAGCATCGGGCAAGCTTTTGACCTGATGAGTGCAGACACAGAAAACCTTAAGATGGGACATATGACTCACAAAGCTTACAGGACAGAGACCTTTCTGCTGCATATTCTTCACAGGGTCAAAAGTTAGGTCTCTCTGGGTTCCTAGATTGTTGACATCCACACAAAAGGTAATGAGAGTGTGGATGTGTTGGGAGAGCTTGGATCTCCATGAAAAAATAAATTAATACAGGATTGATTTTCCTGATTAATATAATTCCTCACATTGTAACTTGGGAGGAGAATTGGTTTTACCAGTGGGACCTCCAAAAATAATGCAACAGAAGGAAGCTATGTCCCTATTGCCGAAGAGATGTGCGACACTCTTTACTCTTCAGCTGGCCAGATCATGAACATAATTCAGTTTGATTTTGATGTTATTATGTTTGTATTGTGCTATGTGGCATCACTGTGCACATTGCCAGTAAGTATGAAAGAGCAACTGACAAAAGATGCCCTGTTGTTTCCTTATATATTCAGGCAGTCAGCTGGGCATGTGACTTCCAAAAAGAAAACCTTTCACCCTATATATTGCAGTTGAAGTGTATACATTGCTTTACAATAATGCATTATTGTGGAGACTTATAGATGTCATACAAATGATCTGTATCTGCTTCTGTCTGCAAGACTTGAAGGCTTCCCAGCCTGGTCTTCACCCTCCATCTGGTTAATCCCAAAGCCATGACCCTGCCTGGGGCGTGTGTGCTTGGTATGCGAAACAGCACAGGTCCCAGGTGAACTCTGACACATGAATTGTGTATGTCTGCCCATTTTTGTCTAGATGGGCTGCTCTGAGTGTGGTACAGGTCTGAGTGTGGCTCGGGTTCTGAGGGGAAACTTGAGTCTGATGTGCTTTGAAATGTGCCTGCTTCCACCACAATTATATTTGAAAACATGGAATTAAAACTTAATGATATTTATGATTGTAATAAGAATTGTATTTCTGACATCCAAATGGGACTTTTCTCTATATTATCCCCTCACCTCAGGATAGGTGGACTGTCATGCATTAATCATCTGTAAAAACAGAACACACAACAACAACAACAATACCTGTTGGGACTGAAACAACAGTCAGCACCCTTGTTTGTGAATTTCTCACTGGTCTGTTGTTACAAAAGTGGATATCAGAATGAATGTCCATTAAATGCATGTGCATCTCCTGCAGAGGGGATGATTGTGCTAAATTACACGACACGACAGGCACTTTCCCCAGCGCAAGCTGTTCCACAAGATGATGTTAACAGTCAGTGGTAAGTGTCCTCCTCCGAGTGTGCAAGAGTAGCAGCCAGGAAGAGCAAGAGGGAGTGATGGAGTGACTCAGCAGGGAGGTTGCATTCCTGCCATTTCTTTATTGTGGAGTTGTCATTCCTTATATTAAGCTACAATTTAAAGTACCTGAATATACATTGTCAGCATCTGACAGTACTTTTTACATGATATATTGCTGGATACATATTATATTTATGGTAGCATGCAGGTAAGTATCAGTGGTAGTTTGCATTCACACTAGTAATGTTATAACTTAGGTTAGTAGTATGCATCAGTAATATGGCAAGCCAAATTATCATTTAGAGATATCTCTAAATGCATTTAAAGATATCTTCAAATATTTAAAGACATCTCTAAATAATTTAAAGATATCTATAAATGATTTAGAGATATCTGCAAACGGTTTAGAGATATCTAAATAAGGTGCTTTTTAAAGATATCTCTAAATGATTTGCAGATATCTCTAAATCATTTAAAGATATCTGCAAATCATTTAGAGATATCTTCAAATGACTTCCTTTATTTTGGCTGAGATTATCACTTCCTGTTTCCTTATTCAGTTACATTCAGAAATGAATGAACAAGTTAACAGGAAGAGATAATCTTGGGCTACATACAGGAAGTCATTTGAAGATATCTCTAAATGATTTGCAGATATCTCTAAATGAACAGGAAGTCATTTGAAGATATCTCTAAATGATTTAGATATATCTTCAAATCATTTAGAGATATCTCTAAATTTACTTTTAAATGAGATATCTTTAAATGATTTGCAGATATCTCTAATAGATTTGCAGATATCTTTAAATGATTTATAGATATATTTAAATGATTTAGAGATATCTCTAAATGATAATTTGACTTGTCATATCAGTAATAGTATGTAAAAGTAAGTAGGTTAGTGAGTTAGTTATTCTAAATAAATCAGTGGTTCCACCATAATTCTGAATTTTTTCTTGTCAATTATACATTCATATAAAATTGTTCTAATCTGTTTAAAAAGCACAAGCAACATACTAGGTATCAGGCTGAATCAATGTATGAAGTTTGGTATGTGTAACACAAGAACTGTGGGAGGAGTTATTGACAGAAAAGAAGAAGAAGAAGAAGAAGAAGAAGAAGAAGAAGAAGAAGAAGAAGAAGAAGAAGAAGAATATTAAAGCTCTTGTTCTTACATGCAGACGAAGCTAGTTAGTTTTGTTTGAATGTAATACTGTGCAGGACAGGTTGTTAGTTGCTGGCAGGATTCAGCAATATATTCCTTAGTGCAGAATTCACACATCCCTGGGGTTCACACATTCTGGGATTGCTGTGTATTACCTCATACTGTAAAGATTGGGAACTTCTGATTAGGTTCAGGTGCTCAACGCTTGGCAAAGGGGGCTACTGTGTTATTGAGTGACTCCTGTGGTTTTGGAGTAAATTACTTCAGATATGTTATTTCCACAAATTTGAAAATGATTGAGTTAAAACGTCAACTGAAACATTACAAAACATTATTAACTTCAAACAAACACAAATATTGAGAAATAAATCACACCATAGATTACTTTGTCAATACAGGTAAGTAGATTCTAACAGGCTATATTCTATTGTATACTAATACAAATCCTGTGTATGAGTTTAACACAATTAGTGTGATTATTCTGCAGGAGGTATCAATAGCTGTAGGAGCTTCATTTTCAGCCCAATATCTTTGTTGACATGTGAATGAGGCTTAAAATAATTTTGACACCAGCAGCAGCACATTTTCTGTTTGCCTGCTGTGTAATCACTTTTTGCTCCTGATCAAAAATGTAAAAAAAAACATGTAATTAATTCCCAGAAGAGCCTTTCTGTCAGGACTCCTTCTTGTAATCGTGAAGCTGTTTTTTATGTTTTGTTTTGTTTTTTTGTTTTTCAGAAGAGGTGAATTATGATCTATTTTTTTACCTCTGGGATGTGTTTGCTGCTGAGTCTGCAGTGTTATTGCATTCTGTGTGGGTGTAAATTAATAAAAGAACACAATTTATTTTTCATAGTGGCAAGCTAGAGGGAAGTTAAAATAATTTTGCTTTCTGTGTTTTGCATACTTCAGCATGGGGGGTTTCATAGTTTCTACCGGCCATCTCCCAGGGCTCCGAGTTTACAATTATTTTGTACATTTGTCCTTGAAAAAAAAATGGCAGTGGATTGATTAGAATGATTATTAAAATATATAATATATTTTGTATTATTGTTGATAAATCAGTGGTTTACTGCACCTCTCAATGCTTTCCCATGATTGAACTTTGCTTTCTTGCTCAGTACTGTGGTATACTGCCATATAAACCACAGTATGTGTTTATAAGGGCTGTCTCTAGTGTGTGAACTGATGAGCCAATGAAGCCCTGAAAGAGTGCGGTTGTTAATCCAGGTGCTGTTGTCAGGCTCAACAGGTTCATGAATACAGCACAGTAACGGCTGATTCAAATGGCTCAGCCCTATTTGTGAGCTGTACTGTTTGCCATTATGTTGTTTGTGTGTAGTGCAAGCTCTTTACAATATTACAGTTAGTTGGGCCATCATTCCAAAAGGCTTTTGATTTTCATCTTTCATCTTTTTTGGTTTGTAGCAATAGAATACCAACCAAGCCTTTATGCCTCTTTTCAATCCTTGATTTAAACATTTGTTGACTTCCCAGCACTCAGTTTCCCTGGCTCAGACGCCACATTCCTTGATTTAGAGTGCAGTTTAAAATCTGGAACTTAATTTATGAGTCACAGCAAAATCCAGTTGTTTGAATCACCACCACATTTCTACATGTTGATATTATCAAAACCGTCGCATTGTCCTAATTTAGTTTTGTTTTATTTTATTTCCTAAATTTCATGCATATAAAAACCAATTTAATTAATGTGTTACTCTAGATGGAGACTTTGGTGGCACAGTAACATTAAACATAATCAACTAAGCATATATTAATCATTCTGAAACAAAGTTTTTTGCCAGGTATGTATAAAAATAGACCATTGTTGCCTCATTTCTTTTATTTGACATGTACTTTTTCGTTTAAATCCTGCCATAGAAAATAAGAACCTGGCTCAGTACCTGGCTTAGCCCTAATATTTTCAGATGATAAGAAACAAACAAACAATCCAACAATTGACAGCGCAACGTCCACTGGACCTTTATAACAAATTACATATGAGATTAAGAAATGAACACATCAGAATGTGAGACACTTAGGAATTGATGTATGTATACAACTGATGTTATCATCATCTCTCATCTGGCTCTCTCCTGGGGGGGATGCTGGAGACTGAAGTGTTCTTAAACAGTAGGCTATGTGAAACACAGGGTGTCCGTTGCTCATCAATGGCTTCTGAAAGACTAACCATGGAGGAAAGATACACATCCCTGTGTCTCACCTCATTCATTATGTACACAGAGCACCGATATCAGCTCTGTGATAGCTAATTATAATCAAATGTCACCCCTTTTACAGCTGTTGTTGCTGCTTCCAATATGTCCTAAGGATATTTTCAACTTACAAATGTTTTGAAACTCTTACAGCTCACCGCATTCAGCTTCAGAGCAGGTGCCTCTTTTATGACTAAACAACATCGATTCCAAACCCATTGATCATTACTTTACATTATATAGGCAGGAGGGGTGAGCTTCTCAAGCTTCTACTGGGATTTAAAGCTTTTTAAGCAATATAAGAAGCACTTATTATTATTGTTGTTGTCATTATTGTTGTTATCGTTATTATTTCTGTATAGTTAATGTTAATTTAGTGCTCAATATGTCCTAACTCACCACAAAGCAAGTGAAGGTAATAGGCTTCAGGCAGAGCCAGCACAAGCAAATTGTTGGGCCCCTGAAAAAAAACAATTGCAATTCCCTCTGACTCAACATTTCAACAAGAACCAGCTGTTTGTTAATGTGTCACATCAGAGGTAACTAGGGTAGAAGGGTCTCCTCTTTTTTAAAGGGGCTGCAGCCGCACGGGAAAGATGTCAAATACCAGTTTGAACAATGAACAATGTATTGCACACTTCACTGTACCACTAAGTCCCCACAAATCCCATGGTGGCACGGGAGCAGGCAGATTTCTGTTAACCGCATCTTGGACAGACTACAAGACTGCAAAAGCCAATGTGTTCCCTGACACTTTGCAGAATGCACATGCAGTTTATACTTTCCTCAAAAATAAGTGGATCTTCTCCCATTAACACCACTTCAGTCATGTGGCATCTCTCTTCTGGAATTATTCAGCCTGGCACAGGTAGTTATTTACACTTTTCACTACATATTCCTTAGAGCAAGTGATTAATGTAGTCCTCCTATCTTACAAACCACATATTTGGATTCTCCAGCAGTGTGGCTTCTTCTGTGCCGTTTCTTTCCAAGAAGTGCAATGCTTGGTGTGTAGTTGAGGAAGAGGGAAAGAACAGGCCTTGTGACCCAGTTCATAGGAAAATCCCGTAATGCATTACCTGTCACCAATGCTTTTCCCTGAGAGCTAGAAATAAATGTGGTGATGGTAGACCTGACAGAAAACTGCTTTGATCTAACATATGTCCTGCCTGTGGAAACGGAGATGCCCAAAACAAGAGATGAAAGTCAGATAACTTCTCCACTTAGGAATCCTTATGAATAAATTAAACCGAGAAAAACAAAACTCTGGTGGACATTTACTTCAGGTTTTTATATTTACCGTGTTCTATCTTCCCTCAGTGAATGGTCCACTCTGTATGAACGCAATCCCTATAGCTTAAAGACAAGCGAAACCCTCAAATAGCTCTTTGTAGCAACAGGGAGTGAACCTCACTTGCTTGCTTCAGAGCTCAGCAGAAAGGGAAAGACCCCACCTGGGAGGAAAGCTCAAGAGGGATCTAAACAAACCTGCGAACAAGATTAGTGCGTATTTTGGTCGGTCAGAAAAGCTGAAATATTTAAATGCTCGGTTTACTGGTTCTTCAAGACACATGATCATGTAAAGGCTGGATGGGGCCAGCCATGCTGTCATTCACAGGGGGTGATGCCCATGGGTCTGAGCAGCACTGGCAGAGGCTGGGCAGAAGCCGACGGGGTAATCCTCTGTTTCTGGCGTCAGGTAGTGAGCGGTTCCAGCTGCATCCATTCCCCGGGGGTAGAAGCTGGCTTGTGGGCATTGCAATGTTCCAGTGCAAGCCATAGCAGAAGGTTTGGACAGAGAGGGTGTTGGAGGACTCTTGCTCTGTCTTATCCCTCATTAAGAAGCTGATGGATTGGATGAAATAGGGGTGGGGGGGTAAATGGATGTTGTGACTCAATGAAAGATTTGACTGTTTTTCTTAACAGGCACGGAGTGAGTGGACTGAAATTTAAGTGCAAGATATGACAATTCCATTTATCAATCGGCAGCCAGGAACTCAGAGAGGAGATACAACTGAGATAACACATAGGATGACTACTGTTAGGTAAACTCAATATATACAGCCAAGTTGTGCGAAAGGGTTTTTTAAATAAGAAAACTGATATTAAAGAAAAGATACCTGGATGATATGAACATAGCTTCCAGGAAAGCAAAGAGTCACAGAAGGAAAGAAAAGTTTTCTTCATTTATGAGTTTCTTGAGGCAGTGTTTAATATTTACAGGATTTTGCTTTCTCACTTCTAACAAGGCATAATAAGAAAAAGCACCCGCACAACGTATCGCTGCCTGGCGGTGGTCTGCACTTAAATATCACTGTTTTTTGTTTTGTTTTGTCCCACCTAGAATATATTAATCTTAGACTTCCATTACGCCATTGCTTCCCTAGCAATGAAATAGCATGTGCTTATCAAATAGCTCTTCTGTTCCCACTGCGCGGCTACTGTGCGTCTAGGGCTGTAACACCTCTCTCATCAAAAGCCCCTTTGTCACAAATCGACCTCTGATAAAGTATTCCAAGGTATGCCAACCTCATTATCCTGCGCTGAGACAAGAAGTGTGAGGTTAGCTCCTAACATCGCCCTCATTATGTAGGTATTCCTTTCACAGGCGTGCTCGCCTTCTCAGACTGGTGTTCCTTAGTTACCCATACAATTTCATCCCCTTAATACAATTTCTTATGGTGTGGCATATCGTTGTTACATTCATTTTTTCCATGACTTTCAACAAAAACGTTTTTAATGAGAGTTAGCATATAGTGTGGCTCGGCATTCAGTTTAGCAAAGAGGAGAAAGGGATAAAAAAGCACAGTCTCTGTCTAATTGCATATTGGGGTTGGCACCCTTTGGCAGAATGGGGATCATTAGGAAGGTATATGATTAATAATTTTAGCATAATATCTGAGAGAAGAAGGGCACTTCATCCCTTTCTAAATGGTCAGACTCTGCAAGTGCCGCTGTCTGGCCACCTGCTAAAGAGCTGGGGAGGGACAACTGAAATGCCCTGCAGCTGCTGTCTGTCAGTGTCAGCATCTGGGTCCATGATGTGTGTCTGCTTACGGCGCTGTGTCCTCATCTGACATTTTTCTGATTTAGCGGCTACCTTTTATTCCAAGCAGAAGTTCATTTTATTTTGAAAGACCAAAAATAAATTACTGCACAGCTGTTTTTTCAGACATTACAGAATATTGTATTAGGTCTTGTATAGGGTGTTTTCAAAATGTTGTCGTTACGTTCTGTGGAACTGACGCCATCTCGCAAACGACATGGGACAGAAACAAAAGATCAAGTCTGAAAAAAACTTAAATGGAAGAAGCTTTTGGGGGCTGAAAAAGATTGGAAATCTGAAGTAGTGATATCCTAGATTCATCTACAGAAGCTAAAGCCTGTGAGGAAGAAGGAAAATATGTGGAAATCAAACGTCTGATCATAATCAATTCAGATGTGGAGAAGAAGCACAGTGACACAAACTGTAAGAAAGTGATTTGGTGTGGCTAAAAGATTGAAAGATTCAGTACGTTAAGGTCCTCAAACTGAAATTAGATATTCCCAATGTTAGACTGCTTACATATTTATTTAATAATTACAATTAGCAGAAAATGGTTTATTTACCAAAGAGTGATCAATAAATAAACTGATTTTTTAATGTACATTTTGTTTTAAACCTTTTTTTCTCATAGTCTATTTGAAATTGTGCAGTTTAGCTTGAAATATAGAGATCCTGTATTTGCTGATTAGATTTAAGTTAATTATTGCTGCTGTTTTGAGGTAAAATAACAAGCAATTAAATCAACTCAGTACAGAAAATCACTGTGGCTTAAAACCTAGAATACAATAATTGCCTGTCAATTTTAAAACTATATTCCCTTTAAGGTAATGATGTGACATTTTTTTTAAGATTGACACCCTTGCTATAAGATAATTATAAATATGTTTAAAAATATTGCCTGTATTGCAGAAATAAACCTTATGTAATAACCAAGTTTCAAACAGGTATTTTATAAGCATATATTTTATATGCTACCCTTATTATCCTTATGCCTATCTCTCTCTCTGTCAGACTCTCTCTTATCATCAGAGCCAGTGTGTGTCTACCTGTAGCACTCCATATTCATGGAATTGAAAACCTTATTCAAACTATCTGTGAACGCGGAGACTCCAGCCCCGCACAGCCTAAATCGCAAGCTGCCCTGAGTGGCACACTCTGGATGGAGAGGAAGGAGCCAGGCATAATGAAACTGTATGCACACATTTGGCTTTTGCACTTCAAATGAAAGGAACACAGCGCTGTTCTAAGAGAAAGCTATTAGATTTTATAATTACTGCTGAAGCCCGTCTCCTGAGCCCACACCTCTCCTCCTTTGCTTTTGAATAGGTCCTGGCTCACACTGATGCTCTTATGCATAATACATTAAACCCATATGGTGGTCTGTGGTGGTTAGCATCCCTAGGGGGGGAGGGAGGAGTGGTGGGGAGAGGGAAGATTTCCCTTGATGTGTTTTTCACAGCTGGAAGAATATCAAGAAATGGCAGCGAGTGGCCCTCCATTCAGCTGGCTTTTCCCTGCCAGTGAGAGTCAGGTGCACAGTACCAAAGGATATGAATGCAACCCTGTCTGTACCTTAGATTTTTAAATACAACGAATATACATACATTATATATATATATATATATATATATATATATATATATATATATATATATATATATATATATATGTTTCTCTCCAATAAACACCACTAAAAGTCTGGCATATATGAATACTGGCATAATTATTTTTTTAAATGACTGTAATACACACATTTGTCTACAATGTCTATACTGTGCTACAGGGAATATAGATTATTTTCAATTTCACCTTTGTGTATATGGTATTACAGCCCTTTTCCTTAACTGACACAGCATATAGTCTCCTTTCAGCTAGACCCCAGTGTGGAAGTGCCTGCACTAGCCAGAGGGGACCACAGATACGCCCATGGTGTGACCCAGGAGGTTGCAGGAAAGTCCCTTGGCCTCTTTTCCCAGTCAGTCAGTACTACGGGGACATTTTCCATCTGACTCACGCAGCCCGAGAGCCCTCAGAACAACCACGAACTCTCTGTCTCAGTGAAATCTGGACTGACGCTTATGATCTCTAGGCTGTAGGATTAATACTGCACTGGCTTGTTTTTCTGTTTTTAAGTCCTCAGGTTATTTGGAGTGCAGGTTCTCATTTATGTAAATAATATAGATAGGCCTAACACCACAGCAATTTTCTGGGAAACGTTTATCCCTGAGATCACCATTACATTTAAAAGTGTGTGCTCTACTGAAGCTTCAAATGCACAAATGGATTTTGTAAGTCAGAGACAGATAAATGCTGTATTAAATGTATATATTATTAATGTAAATCAGACCTGTACCTTGGCTGGCTTTGGCTGGGACTTCCCAGAATGCAACGCATCTCTGAGAGAGGAAGTGTGTAAGCTGAGTGGGGATAACTAGGTTCTCCCTGTTCGAGAGACTCCTATAAATGGCTTCCTGAGCACATGCAGGTATGGGGAAAGTGGCTATGAGTGATTGGCATGATGGTCTAGCAGGAGGCACTATAGCCTGGTGTGTAAAAATAGGATGTGCATGCAGTGTGTATTTTGAGTTACAAAACCGTCCATGGGTCCATACCCGGGAAAGCAGCTAGCAGATGCTTTGATTCACAGCACCTTTTAACTTTGAAAAGCTTCTTGTTGTAATGCTGTTGACATTTGTGCCCCAATGAGTGTTTAGTTTAGTCTTCTCTTTTATTATTATTATTATTATTATTATTATTATTATTATTATTATTATTATTATTATTGAGAAACGCACCTTGCTATAGTAATCCTTAGTCACCGCAGTACACACTGCGGCCCAAGTTGTTAGACCACCATCGTATTTATCTCCCCATTGCTCCACTGTGAATTGCATTTTCTATACTGTCACGTGAACACACAGTATCAGAAAACAGTAGTTTTGTCTTGTAAAAGAGTTAATGAACGTGATTGAAGGAAAAGCTATTATAAATGCTTGTTAAGCAAGCAAAAAGATTGGCACACACTACCTGCATCACTTCTGTTGCAGCTGTACTAACATCACACTTCAGCAGTGCATTCCAAACAAGCTGTGTACACGGCCTAGTATGCCACTCCATCCTGCATTCGAGGCCGGTATTCCATGCCACACATTCAGAGTATTGCTATCCTCAACACAGACAGATTTATTTGGAATAATTTAGTGACTCATTAAATAATGAGCAGCAAAGTAACAGCATGACTACAGCAGCAGAAATGGTTCCCATCATTAATCAAAATAAATCGAGGGAAATAAGGATAATATTAGACAACTGTTTTTGAGGGGATCTACATGTTAGCAGCTATGGTGTATGCCTGCTGCTTTCTTGTTCTAATAACAATAATAGAACCTTAACTCCAAGGGTATACAACACTGCGGTAAATTCACATGAAGTGACTCGTGAGAAAAAAAACTAAAGCAAACCTATTGGCGTCTAAACATAACATAATTTTCCTCCCTGTTAGTCAGGCACAAGATGCCAGCCAATTTTAAAAGCACTCCCCTCCTTTCCAAAAGCTGGTCTGGAATTCAGAAATCCATCATCCAACTGTCACGACTCGTGAGGCTCTTGGATTCAGAGAGCACATGAGGTGGAGGATGCAGGGCCATCTGCAAGGCAGTGGAATTGGAATGCCAATGTGTTCCTCCATCTGTGAGGTGCTTGGAAGAAGGGCGCATGAGGATTCCTTGCTTTGATGCCGAGACAGCTGAAAAAGCACAAGAAATAAAGGAATGCTTTCTTTTCACTTGGGGTCACTTGCCACATTTCCTGAAGTATGTTCAGATGTTCACACAAGACACACTTTGCTGAGGAGGACGTGGTTCGGGGATAAGATACAACAGATGTGAGAATCACGAGGCAGTGATGGGGTGACTGTTTGATCTTGGCTTACGTTGGGAAATATTGAAGGTGCTCACTGTGTTTCACTGCAAGGGCGGTAGCACTTGTACCATTGCTTCAAAAAGTCAATATAAACTGCGGAGGCGGGTTTATAAAGATTCAGCTTCTGGCTCCTTTTATATATTTGAGCTGTTCATTTATCCAGAACATACCTAGTACAAACGTGAGAAAAGCTGGTGTATTATAGTATCAGCAACATATTTACAGTTGCCTCCAGTTGTCCTCATACCCTTGACTAAATGTGACTAAAAGTTGATTTAGCAAAGGATAAGCAGGCGTATGTTCAGTATCTTTGATTAAATACAATAAAAAAGAAAAAGAAAGATGTAAATCATGAACACCCACTGAGGGATGGATGGATTGCAAAATAATACCAGGATATTTGAGCCCAAGTACCTGATGCCCTCTGCCAAGAAGAGCAAGATCACCTACAAGTGGACTCTCCTGCAGAATAATCTGCAGCACACATCAAAAGTTACTACCAGTTGCTTAAGTGAACATATACATATTCTTCTTTGGCCATCACAATCCCTGAACATCGTACCAATAGAGCATGCACAGCCTCCCAGTAGAGCAACAACCTCTGGATGTGTGTGTGTGTGTGTGTGAACCATAAATAACTTGTACACTTTGAGCCCAGTTATCAATACAGAATGTACAATGTAATCTTTAGCCCCATGGGATAGTGTGAAAATATTAACTGGTGAAAGAAGTTATGATTTGCTTAATGTCTCATCCAGCTATCATGTCTGTCCTCTTGTGCACAAAAACTGAAATAAACACTTTGATTGTTGCTTTCTCTTTTTTTGTTGGGGGGGGGGGGGGGCTGCACAATCCTTGTTTTATCTAGTATTCTGTGTTATTGAAAAACAATCAAAGGGTTTTAGGGACAAAAGTGTCTCAGATTCTTAAATCTTAAACTCCATAAATATAATCAGTGATTAAATAAAATTAATAAAATACACTCTTCTCAGATTTTTCATACACACTACTTAACCAAACAAGCAGGCACAGTAATGCCCCCAGGAGGAATATGAGTGGGTTCTTATATATCCTGAAAATCTTCCAGGTTCATTTCTCTTCTGTAATGTTCTGAGCAAGATGAGCAAAATGTGATTTGCTACTCTACTACCAGACCCTTAATAATGATTTAGGGAGCATGTAACACAACACTTTAAAACCCTGCTAATGGAGTGTAGGCATTATGGTTCCTTGCCTTCAGCTCCTCTCTTTAATACAGTTTATATCTCTCTTATTTGTATTAAAAAAATAAATGAATGAATAAAACAGTCATGCCATGAAAATGTATTTTTGATGCCTATCAACAGCTATAAGTTGACACATGATATAGTATATGTCAAACTGAATCGGGTCTGGCTGTTAAAAGTTGTAAATAATGAGGTTCACTCTAAACACCCACGTCACATGCAGACATTAAGGGAGGACTCAAATGAGAATGTCATTAATCACAAAGAAGAAAGACAAAGTGTATCAGTGTAATCTGGTGACAGCCACCTTCAACAAAAAACTTCAGACATGATAGCTATTGATTTGTGACTGTATTGTCCATTACAGTGCCATATTGAGAATTAAAACTGATTTTCAAAAAATGTTTGGGGGAGGATATTACCAACTTGATCTATTAATAAATTTGTACCAGTGATCTCATTAACCTTTTCCTTAAAACAGAAGGTTACATTTGGTCTTCAATACAATGGCAAAAGTAAAAGCAGACCTGCTGCAGGACTCGTTGCATGTTTCATATATTGATTAAAACATCAGGGAAATTAAAACAAATGAGGCTGGAAAATGGTGGAACAAAAATAATTCTTTCGTTTTCTACAGCCATAAATCTTCAATTCCCCAAGATAATTGGTAGCAACTGGTTTCAAAGCAATATTGCACTTTTTGCTCCAAAATGCCCTGTCATTAGTCTTGCCATTAGTTGCCGTTATTTGAAAGCTTTTGAGTGTCCCTTGCTTTATCAAGGTCAGATATAAGAGGCTTTAAATTATTTCTTCAGTATTGGCCCCTTAATTAGAAAATCACATAAAGGTTCTGCTAAGAAGTAAGAAATCATGTGAAAAGAAGGAGCAATTCAGCCCTATCTGGGAAGTGTGAAAAGGCCGGTGAGTTTCCTGGGGAAATTGATTGCGAGATAAATTCTTAAACCATTGGCTTCGATATATATATATATATATACACTCACCTAAAGGATTATTAGGAACACCTGTTCAATTTCTCATTAATGCAATTATCTAACCAACCAATCACATGGCAGTTGCTTCAATGCATTTAGGGGTGTGGTCCTGGTCAAGACAATCTCCTGAACTCCAAACTGAATGTCTGAATGGGAAAGAAAGGTGATTTAAGCAATTTTGAGCGTGGCATGGTTGTTGGTGCCAGACGGGCCGGTCTGAGTATTTCACAATCTGCTCAGTTACTGGGATTTTCACGCACAACCATTTCTAGGGTTTACAAAGAATGGTGTGAAAAATGAAAAACATCCAGTATGCGGCAGTCCTGTGGGCGAAAATGCCTTGTTGATGCTAGAGGTCAGAGGAGAATGGGCCGACTGATTCAAGTTGATAGAAGAGCAACTTTGACTGAAATAACCACTCGTTACAACCGAGGTATGCAGCAAAGCATTTGTGAAGCCACAACACGTACAACCTTGAGGCGGATGGGCTACAACAGCAGAAGACCCCACCGGGTACCACTCATCTCCACTACAAATAGGAAAAAGAGGCTACAATTTGCACAAGCTCACCAAAATTGGACAGTTGAAGACTGGAAAAATGTTGCCTGGTCTGATGAGTCTCGATTTCTGT